>NC_039359.1:40740147-40900940 GCF_003573695.1 Papaver somniferum
AATTATATTTTTTTAATTCACAACACACTAGTTTCGGTTGGTGCATGGAAAAGAGAAGGGAGAAAAAAAAAGTTCAATTTTTTTTTAATTTTTAAAAAATGAAAAACAGAATAAAAAAAATCAAAAAAATAACAGTTTAAATTTAAAAATTAAAAAATTTTAAATGACAAATTAAATAATAAATAAGTAAATTAATAAATTGATTGAGGAACTAAGTAATTTATCTCTCCTTGAATACCAGTTATGACCCCACCCTTGTTAGAGTAATAATTTTGTATGCCCTCAAATTTTCATGTATGACCTAAAAAATGGTTCAAAAAGAAACTGAAAAATGATAATACTTTCTGTTACATTCTAGCACAAATACACGGATCGAGCCGATATAAGTTTTGAACCGTTTATAAGACTGACCGGAAAAATGAACGGCATAACTCAAAAGACAGTTAATTTAGAATATCACTAGGTATCACCCGGCTAGCATTACTAAACATTGTATTGCCAATTAGGTAATATGTTTTCGATTGTTAGTATCCGTTTGTTTACGGGTAAAAACGACCTGCTGGTTTTCTGGTAAAAAATGGTGGAGGAGGCAAATGTTGATGAAACAAATCGTCTGAATCTTTAAACAAATGTACTACACGGGAGTATTTTGAGTTCGAGAGACTAACATGTAAGACCCTAACCTAAACCAAGACAATGGTAGTTCCAGGCTCAATTCAACCACAGGAGGAGGAGAAGGGTCGGTTTGTAGGGAGGGAAGTTGAGAATGTGTGGAGGTCGATGAAGATTAATCAGTTGAATGTGATCTGTTGAACTGCTTTGAAGAGGAATTCTCTGTAAGTGTTTGATAAGTAATTGTCGTAGGTTTGCTTACGAGTCTTCCATTATCAATTCATTGGTTCAAAAACCTATTTATTGCTGCACATCTATCTCCTGTAAGTGGTGACAGTTGAAGGAAGTGGGAGAACTTGCAAAAACCACTTGCACTTTGCATGGAAGACTTAGTTGATTGACCATCCACTATTGCATTATATTCTTAACTATCAACACGACTTGCTCACATTTCTCATTGTGGATGTTCCTCACATCACACCGTTGTAAGCCGCCAGACAAAAACCCTGGTGATATCCCCCCATGTGACATTAATTGATGTCTCATGTGAAAGTCTTCCTTACAGACGTGCAGTCAATCTTTGACCTAAGACTATGATTCTTAAGATGAACTAAATAGTTCATGGTTCAAGGTCATGATGGATGAAGCATGCAGTGCTTGCTGGAACAACAACATGCTCTTTGAACCATGGACATTGAATTAGGTCACTTGACATGACATATCATTATGCTAGTTGAAGCAGTAATGAAAGTTAAGATGACTTGGATTAATGAGCATAGGTTAGATTGATGGACCGATCATAACCCATTAAGTTGGCGCACTGAGCACTTGAAAGGAAGCTGTATGAAAATAATCATTGATGAATGATCATAGAAGGTTCATCTCGATCCGCGTGTCATGAGTCAGTCGGATGACAATGAGAGGATATAATATTAAAATAATGGTCGACTAACGAACCAAATGTTGATTGATGAACCAACAAAATATTGATAGTTGGATCAGTATGAAATTCTCAAATGTTGATAGCTGAATCAATATGAGGAATATTTCTTTGCAGAGCAATTGATAGTTGAATCAATAAAATATTAATTATAGAATTAATAAATATTGCTAACCAACTGATATTTAATTATTAATAAAAATGTTAATTGCTGGATCAACATATATATTATTGGTGTTTGAACATGTTCAGAATTATGCTAGACAGCGCATTAGTTTATGTTAGAGCATAGCTTAATTGAACCCACCAAGCGTTGATATGTCAAGTTTGGTTGTCATATTTTAGTATCAAAACTCATATAGAGTCGCTTGATTAAATGTACTAGAGTCTACTTTGTTTAGGTTAAACTAGAAAATCTAGGAATGTTGAGACTTACAAGTATTACTCTGAAGACCTAAAGAATGTGAAGAACTAACGACTACAATGAAGGCATCATCCTTCCACTTGAAGTTAGTAATACTGACTTGACTTGTTTCCATTCCTAACGTATATTTCAAGTCGCTTTATGTTGAGAACATAACATGCGAAGCTAAATTTTCAACACTCTAATGATTATACTTGGTCATAACATTATGATCAAAGTGTCAAGGAATTATATTGAATTACGAAGTATAACGCTTATCTTTTGAACTTCGCAAATACGACATCAACATAATTTGTGTATTTAGTTACTTGATTATGTATGGGATATAGGTGTGATTTCAACCTATGAAACTATGTATTATTACATTGGTTTAAGGAAGTAGATGTATGAACTTGTTTCATAATCGAAAGGGAAATCAACAAGTGTATCGGTCCAGTTTTTCATTGAAGATTATTTGGATGACCAATGCAAGATGACAAGGTAGAACCAAACTTAACTTATGTTGAGAATCAAGGTAGAACCGGTCATAGCCTATATATGTGATAAGGTATAACTGATCCTAACTAGTATTAGGAGACAAGGTATAACCGGTCGTAGCATATATTGAGCGACATGGTGTAACCGATCCTAACTAGTTTTGGGAAGCAAGGTGTAACCAGTCATAACATATATCTAGTGACATGTGTTAGAGCACCGCTTGGTCGAACTCATAAGTATTTTTATCTCAAGCTTGTTGTCAAATTTAGTTGTCACAACTATATCTTGATTTCCAGCCTACAATTTGTTAAGTCTCGGATTAGGATAAAAGATGTAGTTGATAAACGGATATCATGGCAGTCATCATTGCGTTATACCGTTTGAAGGCGAAGATCAGTCGAAGCTTTTGGAGAACTTCCACAACAAAAGGTAAATAAAGAATGAACCACTTATATCTCAAGTTATATTCATATTTCTATCTTTAGTACATTGTCGCATAACTAATTAGACTATCGTAAGCATATCAAGAATTTCGAGTCAAGATTCTTCTTGTAAATGACTAAGCTTAATGAACATTTCATACTTAATGAATTTCGGTTAAGAACAATTTATTGTTCACAATCAAAATCATGATTCAAGATTATCATTCGAAAATAACCTAGAATAGTGATATGTGTCATTGATGTTATTCGTAAATGTTTCGAATCAATTTAGAAAGAAATATATAACTACTATAAATTCGGATATAAGACAATGTATATATCAGTCTTACAAACTGGGAAAACTGTCATAAGTTTAAATTTGTAATACATGTACTCTTACACGTAGCAGAGTAGATATATGTCGACAAACAGATTTTTGTACGCATATTAGTATGCACATCTTTAAGAGTCTGTGAAATCGTGAATCCGGATCGATACGCAAACCAGTAAGCGTACTAGAAAGAAATTGTTGCTTACATAACCGGTTTGGTATCCATATCGGTACATGTACAAGGAAAGTTTTGTGGCTTCGGAACGTGTCTATGTTTAAACGGTATCCATACCAATACGCACACCACAAAAGTTTTGTGGACTCTGGAACTCGTTATATTTAAATGGTATCCATACCAGTACGCATACCGAAAAATTTCTGTGAACTCCGGAACTCGGTTATGTCTTATGGTTTACATACCGGTACACGTACTGTGACATAACTGTTTACGAACATGGTAAGTACTTGTACTTTGTACGCCTACTCGCCATGTCGATTAAATTCATATGCACATAAAATTATTTCTCTTAGTTAGTTAGCATTTGAATAATCTCTATTTATATTTATAAAACACCATAGACATATTTGATCACATGATTGTGTTTCAAGTTGATTCTTAAGTGTTTATGTAAATGCTTAAGCTTATACTTCAGTTGGCTAGCTTTGGCTAACCATTCATGAGTGTGGTCTTATACACGGTTCGGTTACGGTTCATCCTAACTAGATTGTATATCTTGATTATGTAAATCAGATTCAAAGATTCATCTAACAGTGGATATTGTTTTCTTTGTTCCAAAGATATCTTAGCTTAAACCTATTTTGAATGTCTATATAAGGGGAACCTCAAACAACTAGGATATTTGAATCTCGACACTACCTTGTCTTAGTTGCTACTAGAGTCGTCCTCTCCAGAAACCCTTTTAAGGTTTAGTGACTACAAAGACTTCATAAGGATTCGTGAAGCCAGGTATATTTATCTTCTCTTGATAACTCGAGTATCCTGATCTTAATCGATTGTTGAGTTGATCACTTGATCAAGATAAATAGTAATCATCAAAGTTCTCTTCGTATCAAACTTTGTTGATTCCACAATTTTTATACATGTGAGGTGAATAACAATCTAGGTTGCATTTCGGGTTGCATAAGTCCGGATTTTGAGGTTAGCTAGACTTTGTCTATTGCTATCGATTTCCATTACCTTGATCTTTGATCAAAAAGGAAATCACATATATAGGCTTATCTGTGGGAGGCAGATTGGTTTAAAGTATTCAATTGAGTTGAAGCAAATTTTAATTTGTGTGATGTCAGCTAAGGGAATCAATTGCGCAAAGTCCTTTTGAGATTCAAGAGGCGTAAGGAACACGACTGTAACTGAATTGCTGTGAGGGTTTAGTTTGGTCTCAACTACATTCCAGTCTGAAGTTAATTGGTATTAGGCTAGTGTGAGTGTCTGTAGCGGCTTAATACAGTTTGGTGTTCAATCTGGAAGTTGTACGTAAATCACTCACAGGAGATATGCACGACCTTGTTTGTTGGATACGACTTGATTGATTACTTGGGAATGATTTTTGGAATCTACCCAAGTACTATCACACGTAAATAAGGTTCACGGACTAGTCATTGATTGAGTTTCATTAAGTTGAACTCTCGGAGTTTTGTTAAGTTTGTCCATACAAATTTCATACAAAAAAGTTGGTGGTGTATTTTGGTACCCCCGCGTTTTCTACATGCATGGTATAACCGATCCTAACTAGTATTGGGAAGCAAGGTACATAATCGGTTGTAACCTATATTGGGATTCATGGTATAACCGGTCCTAAATTAGTTTGGGAGTCATGGTAGAACTGGTCCCAATGGCAAAACCGAGTTTCCAATATTCAAATATTTCTTTATGTTGTGTGTGAATTTGGAATTAGGGTTTGCTAAGATAGGAAACTTATAGATGTCGACATAATTTAAACATGTGCATAACTCTTATTATTAATTGTTCAAAGATGTTCCTTGTTGCTCAAGGTGATCCCCAAACTAAAATATTGAAAATCAATTAATTATGATTTTTAACTTTATATGTTTTAATTGCAAAAAATTAAAGCATACTCTAGAAATGGATTATTAGTTAATGTGCTAAACTAATAATAGAAATTTGCTAAGAGATATTTCGGAATTATTGTTTGCCATTAATTGGAAATAGGAAAACCGAAATTAGGTACTTATAGCAAATCTTGAGAATATTTTCGATCTTGGAATTTCCTTGTTGTCTAAACAACCTTGGTCGATAAATACTTGAGTTTTCATTTCTTGCAAACTGTCCTAAGAGCCAGACAAACTTCATTCGTGTTGTTTCTGGTGGATCCATCTATTCGGAGAGGTAAATAACCTAACCATGCGAAATATCTTACGGTTGCTCGTCTAAAGATTTATGTGGGATCAAGAAGCTCTACGAGTACCGTTGGTGGGAAACTAGATAATTGCGTTATTATTTTAATTTTTGATTATTGATTTGATTGACTAACAGTTGTTTAAACTTTGATTGAAACTAGTTTGATTATTCTTGAGAGCCTTCTCTTTTGACATAAGGGTCACTCAAACTAGATCAAAGTATCGACGGGATCTTTAGAATTGTTGTTAAATCTAAAGACATTTTGTGATAATCCATTGTTAACAAACTCCGTTCTTTGCGTGATTGATTACAAGAGGATTTAAGTTTTTGTGTGCAGGTACTTTAAAGGTAATCGAAGATTTAAAAACAAAGAAAATCTAATTAGTTTTCATATCTTGTAAATTTTGTGCGCACATGTTGATCTGCTGGGATCTAACTTAGATCCATTTTATCTCATGATGGATTTGATCATAAAGTCATTTAGATCTGCAACTATGATTTGGTGGTATCCTAATTTGATAGTTGTGATTATGAATCTAAGTTACTGATTCAGATTGATCTTACTCGATAAAGGATTTTATTAGATCAAACATAAGAGCCTTTGTCAACAACTCAACAAATCTTTATTCCAAAGATTATTGAAGTGGTTACCAAACAGATTTGTTCCTTTAATGTTTGAAATACGATTAAAAGGAGTTGAGTACATAAATACTTTACTTGATAAAACAACTTGAGATAGTGATTTTTGTCTTAAGATTCACGTGCGTGACCAAAAGGTCGAAGATGCATGGATACTGGGGAAACTAAGTAACTAGGGGTAGTTTATTTGGTTTCAACTATACGAAGTTGGCTTTTGTTCTTTGTGTAGCGACTTAATTCTGAGAGTACTCAGAACTGGACTAGTTCCCGGATTTTTTTTTTTTGCGTTTGCAATTTCCTCGTTAACAAAATGTTATGTCATTTACTTTACTTCTGCATTATAATTTTCTTATTATAATAAAGTAAATTACACGTGTATGTTAATGCTAATCACCTGATATTGATCCTATAGTAAATCGGTTTTGAACTGTAACTATTATCAAGTGAATATCTTGAAGTTGTATTGTCTCGACTTTGTCCATAGACGACCACTTAATATATTGGACTTATGGTTGAAATTAAAAGATTGTGGTGTATTTGGGTACCCCTGTCTTTTCAATTGGTATCAGAGATGGAAAACACGAAAAGATAACAAATCTGTGTTTGGTGGGATCCAACATATAAGATATTGAGTCAAAGTAATAAAAGTAAAGCTAAAGTTATAAATGACTCAGTCAGTGTACATAAAAATTTTGAGAATCTTTGAAAAAGGGCCACTGGTAATTGGTCTCGTAATTCTTTCGTAAAATCAAGAAAAAAAAATTATGACTGATAAACACTTGATTAATAATCAAACTCATGACAAGAAAGGAATGCACCCAAAACATAAGGTACAATTGCCTGGTTCAAAATATGTTTTGGGTCTGGTTCCAATTGATAGTGAAAAATTTTCTGTGACTACTTTTTCAGATTATACGGAAGATTCAAATTCACCATCCTGTTCTAATTATGGAAATATATTTGTATTGCAAAGGTTTTTCAATAAAGTCAAGGTATTTTCATATGCAGGAAAATCCATTGATTGTCCGGAAAATGTCTTAGAACTTATTATTCAACTGAATGTAAGAATTTGTGAAATAAAGCGAGAAACACTTAATTAGCCTCCAAAATAATATTACAGATTATTCAGAACAAAAATTAGCTTTGTGTAAAGAAGTGAATCAAAAAATTTCATAGTGTGAAAATCTTACACAATCGTTTAGTCTTTCACAAGTAGAGAATAAAATTCTTGAAAGAGAAACTCTTACATAAACTTGTCAAGAGGTGTGTTTTGGCAATCTTTAGAGAGACATTTTCAACAAGGTTTCAATATCTTGAACAGACATATTAAAGATCTTGAATCAAAGATTTATGTTATTTGTAAGATTTTTGATCAAGAAAACGACGGTCCAAACAAAGAGGAACTACCATCTTGGGCTTAGAAGATCATCATGAATATAGCATCTCGAAATAATCATGATAAGAAGGAAGTATCAACCTCTTCCAAAATCCATACAAGGATTCAAGATCATGACCCTAAAGATGAGAAAGAGAATGTTGCTCCAAAGGTACTTAGTGAGAAAAATCTTTCTGACTCCAACACTGATTAAAGTGTCAGAATGTGCATCCTTACAATGCCCAATCTTTTGATGTAAGGAAGCACAAGTATCTGGGCATCTGGAGTCCGGTTAGTATCTGAGAAATCAGTCGTGATGTTATAGATGAGGATCCAAAATTTTTTGAGGATATTGAGGATGATCTTTGAGAATGACGATAAGCTCTAAATATGAATAAACTATTCAAATTGTTGATTTATTTCAATGTTTTGTGTAAGGTCTATTTGAATAAACTATCAATTATTATGAATGAATAAGTTTTATTTTATAATTTTTTGGTTCATTCTTTGATAGTTTCGATTGCATAAGCATGTGATGAATGGTTATATTTTTATGATATTGCTTTCGGTTTATGAGATGTTAGTTTCAATTTTTGTTAAGCCTAATTTCCGATCTCATATTGTGATATCCCTTTTAATTTGTGTGGACTTTTGATTTAGTGGGATTAAGTTCTAGCCCTTTTTAGGTGGGTTTTATCAAAGGATCATAAGGAGATATGATTAAAGATCATGTGTGAAAGTCACAATGATGTTGATATCAATTTATGTTTATATAAGTCGTGTTTAGCATAACATATGAGTTTTGGGTTTAAACTTTTGCTATTGACACACAATGGTTAAAACCGCTTCACCAGCCGCTTCAACCTTTTGCTGGTGAAGTTTGTTTTGTCTTTGTTGTTGTTCTTTTATTCTTGAGAGAGGATGACAATAAACTGAGGGAGAGTTATTATTGAACTGGTGATTAATGATATATATTTTATGGGGAGAAGAGGTAACTACAGGTAGTAACTTAGAGAAAGTTGGTTGTAATGGTAGCTAATATCTGACTACTATGGTAAGAGATATTGTATCCTCACATTATAAAATATGGGAATTAATTATCGGTCTCGATTTCCCTTAAAACGATAGTTATGTATTGAGGAACTCATTTTTGAAATAATTCATCGTTTTAAGCGATCCTTGAAAATCTTTTTTCTCGAGTTACATATCGGGAAGTTAGAGCTCGCCAAGCAGGTCGAAACCCGACCAGTTGAAAGCGAGATTTTTCTACGATAAACTCTTTTCCGTTGGCGTGGTAACTACTACCATGTTGGTGGTATTACTTTTTTACGATTAACTCTTTCTTTCATATTGGATTTCTTGCCTGAGACACCCTTAACATGGTGGATATGGAAGCTCTGGTATTCTAATGGATTGCTACTTTTATATGGGGTGCATGTACTATAATATTATTGGACTTACAATGGAAGGTATAAAATCTTTGTTTTCTTTACTTTTAGGAGTGTAGTTTTTCTATTATTGGCTATTGTTTGAGTTGTGAACTGAATGTATCCACAAAGAGGTTGTTTAAACTCGATTTCACATCTTAGGCGGAGGATATCACAAAGCCTATTTTGTGTCTCAAACGGAGATCTCATGAACTATCTCATATCAAATGGTAAAAAAGAGAAGGGTATATGACTTATATTTTCATCAAAATTATAGTTGTTCCCCTCATGTCGGAGCCAAGATATAGATGTCATGATCTAGACAATGTACACACAAGTATAAAACTATGAAACACTGGTAGGATTAGAAACCTACTATAAAATACCGCAAGCGCACGGTGTCTACAACGGCATATACGGGTCAATCCTACGGGGAGTTGGATCGGTGAATCTAAAATTCTAAGTTCTACTTCTACTAATTTAGAGACAAATGAGTTTGTCGATACGACGAGAAATTGATGATTATACTAAAAGAAGCAAAATTGAAAACAATATAAAGATTGACCATGGATTCAATTCCACCATCTAGATGCATAGAAATTCCCTAGTTTGATACACTAGTTCTTTTTTTAATCAAGGAGATATAGAGATGCTAGCCTCAAACTACCTTGAAGATGTGATATAATCACTATCAAATATATGATGTCTTAATCTCAGCAAAATATGTCAATTCCTAGAATTACCTATCTGTTTAAGGCATAGGTAATCACAAATTGAACTAAATCAGTTTACATACAGCTCGAATACATAACAAAGGATTATTCTAACTACCAAGGCTCACATACAAGATGATAGTAAATTGTTATGAACTCAGAGATTAAATCATGTTTTTCAATAAAATTCCATGGAGAAGAAGTAATCAAACAAGAGAATTCTAATTATCAAGGGGTTTCATCTCTGCCCTAGCAGAGATTTTTAGAACATAATAAAAGTAAAATCAAAACCTAAACTACTATTACAGCTTGCACCGGCTACCCCGAGCTTGAGTTTCTCTCTGCAATCCCCCCCTCCATTTATACAAGTTTTCTCCCAATTATCAATTCTCATTTTCATTAGAGTACAATCAAAAAATTAGGGATTTGAATATAAAACTACCACTTACAAGAAATTCGACAACCCTTTTCTTCAATTTGTTGCTTCCATGCTTAGAGTAGTGATTTGTCCCAAGATCTCTATCGATTGATATTCAAACCATACTTCTCTCAATAGGCACATCAAGCCCATATTCTAGGAACTAGGTCTAACAATTTAGGTGATGGTTAGGCTGATTACATGACAAAGAGAGGGAGAGACAGAGACAAAGTGGTGAGATCGTACAAAGTTAGGGAAGAAATATGGCTAACATTAGGACATGGTGGTGTTTCTAGTAGAGAGGTGGAGGTGGTGTCGGTGTGAAATAAAAAGAAAGGGAGAACTTCTAATCTTGGAAATGAAAATGGGAAGAGTTATTGGGGGTTAATTTAGGTGTTGAGCAATAATACCTAGCTTAGGTATATGGAGGTAAATTGTTTTGATTTCTTTTTTTCAAGTGTGAATAACCCTTGGATTTTCACTTTGGCCCATGCAAGTCCAATGATGCCACAGCCGCACTTCAATTTCCTTCGACTGCTTAGCCACCGTTTGGTCCGTATTTCCGCTTTCTGCAATAGCTCAACCAACCATGCTCTCTTTCTTTTCCTGAAAATACAAACAAACACAAATTATCATTTTTTACTATAAATAAGATTATTGATACTCGAAGATTCAAAATGCATAATTTAACTTAAAACAGGGTATTAAAGCATTTGAGATGTGATAAAAGATAATAAAATTATCTAGAAATATGCATTATTAGACACCGATCAAACACATGGATAATACTTGTAAGTAGAAAGTAGGTCTCATATATTGAATAGGACGACCCCTTGCTTTGAGACTAAAGGGGACAAACCCTCCGTGATATGTTACTTTCCTATAATTGTTTTAGTTAAGTTACATAGACGAGCTAATTAGTTATTTGGACTTGGGCTTCTTTGCTCTTTAGGTTACTGATGCATTATATAGATAATTTTATCCACAAAAAAAGTGTTTTATTTCTGCAGTTGTGAGCTGAGCATCATTTATTCTTCTACTAGAAAAGCTTATATTGTTTCTCCTTCCACAAGTTCCACCAAATTACAAAAGGTAGCATGTCCCAAATTTGCCCCGCTCTCTTTGTTCTTCCGTTTTCACATATTTGACTCCACGTCAACTCTAAAAGCCAAATAATTCTAGATTTTTTGAGAAAATAGAACTAGACATTGGAAAAAAAAAGTACAACGTCTGAATAAGTGAACATGTGTCTCTACCAATGTAGTTAATATCGGATATCGGTTCATCTCGGCCGGGACCGATACACTGGTACGATTTTATATCGGGGATATTATCGTTGAAATATCGGTATAATATCGGTTCTAGATTTAGAGACTATAATTTTATATTAAACATTTTCTCCACACATTTTCGGATAAGATATAATTGATAACATCAATTTTATCAAAAAAACAAAAGAGTAACTTTAGTAACTTGCTTCGACAGCTACATGCACCTCTACTACCACCTGGAAGACTTTCTTTGCCAAAATTACCCTTAAACTTTATAAAAAACGACCAATACCGTCTCATATCGGGAAATGTAGGAAAATTTCGTATCGACCGATACGGCCGATATTTGACCGAAACGGCCGATATTCGACCGATACGACCGATATTATCGGGCGAATATTGTATCCCCGATATCCTTCTTATCGTATCGTTCTGGGCCGATATCCGAAATATCCCCGATATATCGGCCGAAACGGCCGATATTGACTACATTGGTCTCTACTACAATAACACAAAGTAAACGAGAAACACCTTTAACCTAACCAGATCTTTGCAAGACATCCATAGCTAGTGCACCTTGACAACAAAGAGCCAAACAAAAAAGACTACTTTTAAAACTTTTCCAAATTTTCTTAGGAGGAAAAACTAAAAGACCATTAGTTTCTAAAGACTTATAGGCAACATCAACTAAGAGATCTCCGCTTGCATTCTAGTTTATAAGACTTTTTACCTTTAATATGTGCATTAATCTCCCCAATTAGATGTTAAAGCTGAGCAACATCACCCACCTTATTTTATTGTAGAGATCTGCTGAAGTTGAAATTCCAAACCCCCAACATGGAACTTGTGATTAACGGACGCAATCTTGCTTGTAGAGAGGTTATAAAGAAAATATAAAGAAGAGCTTAATGAATAATTATCTATCGGAATTCCTGGAGATTTTTTTTCATGGAGATTTTTTTCCAAGATCAGCCTCCTTTTCGTCTCAATCCTTTTGGATTGATTCAGTTTAGGAGTGTGCTATTCTGAACTTCTCCACTGTCCAAGGACGGATCTATGATCCTTCCTTTTTGTGCCGAGATTTATTGGGTAGTGGAGTTCTTCGTCGCATTTATTTTTTCTTTTAATTTTTTTATTTTTCCAAATCATGAAAGTAACACAGATTACACCAGTACTTCTGCGATCTAAATCTTTTTACTTCACATGGATGTTTGCTGGTCTGAAATGTGTGGAGAGATTTAAAAATAATTCTTTTAGATTGTTTTCCCTAGATTGGCTTTACCATGGTTCTCGTCTGTTCTCATGATGGCTTTTGAGGGAGAGTTTGGGGTCGACAAGATTTGGTCCAAGAGATTCAATGGATCAGTTATTCAGGTGCAATGGCTGCATAATAGTTTTGGTGATTTCTTAAGAGTTGAGGAATTCTCTGCATCGGTTTCTTCGGGAAGTTTCATATGTATACCTAATGGCACTGGAGATTCCATCTGGAAGAAGTTTTGGGATGCTTTAGACCCTAATTCTATGGCAGATGTTTCAGTGATTAATCTTAAGGATCAAAAGATTTTCCCTCCGTTGTTTGAGTCTTTTACGACCGAGAAGAAGGACGTGAAGGATTATTATTCTTTAGCCTTGGCGGTAGAAGTGCATAATTCACATTCAGGATGGAATCGATTTGAAGTGGGTTTGAAGAAGAAATTCAATTGGGATAATAAGTTAGATTTATGTTGCATAAACATTAAATTAGCATTTTTTTTTTATGATAGCTCAAAAAAGTCGGTTAATAGTTTCAAAGAGCCATTGGTGTTTAACATTGGTAAAACTAAAGTTTCAGTCAGACATTGGAGGGTTGAAGATGCTTATATCAATAGAGTTGTTTGTGCAGATAATGCAACATTGGATTGGTATAAGAGGATTGCTTTTCACTTATGGAATATTAGTTCTTTTAACATCATCTGTGGCTCTTGGGGAAAGTTCTTAGAAATGCACTCGGCATCTGCGAACTTATCTAAACTAAATAGTTGTAGGATTAAGATCAAGGCTACTCCCTGTAACATTCCGGCTGCAATTCATTTTAATGGTCTTTGGATCAGTATCGAATTGATTCAAGATACATTATTGCAGATTAATCATGTTGAGCATCATCCTAAGATTAAATCTGTAATGATAATTCCGGAGAAGGATATCCATGTTTCAAATATGCGGAAATATTTTCCTTCCTTTTCTGGTGCAAATCCTTCGAGTAGTCAGTGTTCAAAATCTCAAAATCCTGATATTACGCCCACCAATAAGTCACATTCTCATTCAACTTCAAATTAAAACTCTTATACGTATAACTCGGCGTTAAAGGAGCTTAATAAAGTTTGGAGGAGAGTGACTTACGACCTTGGTGGAAGAAGCAAATACTGTGACAGATGACGTTTGTATACCTTGGGTCACAGTAAGGAAAAAGAAAACACAGTTGGATCGACATATAAACCAGATGGGGAGAGTGGTACCAATTGAGGTTGGTATCGGCTCTACACTAGATAAGGGTAGAACTCTTGTTCATGATCCAACACAGAGTTTCGGTCATTGTATGGGCTAGATGGGGAGAGTGGTATCTTCAAGTATGGTCTTCGAATTAGATATCGACTCTACACTAGAAAAGACTGGAACTCCTCCTTATGACCCGGTTATTTCTTATCCGTTAGATGATTTTTCAGATGCGTCAAATTTATCAAATTATCGTGACTCTATCTTTGAGTTGTCACACAAGGAGAGCTTATTTCTTCTGTAAAGAAAGTTACAGAGATTGAAAGCTTACAACAACAGATTGGTAATAAACTGGCGTTTAATAAACAAATGGGTTTATCCAAAGATCAATTAAAAAGGGAAACAAAGATGGTTAATGATAACCTGGAAATTTCGTTGGTAGAGGATGATGATGGTTTGGGCAATTACGATTAAGATGAGGAGGTTTCAAGGCTTTACGTATTAATGAAGTTATAGAACAAATTGACGTTGTAAGGTGTAACGATCCGCAAGATCGTCAACGCTATTGACCGGTCAAGAGACAGTTTAGCAGATAATAACGTATTTAATTAAATATGAATAATAATTTATAAAAATAATCTAAAGACATTTTTATCAAACAAATAGTACCATTAGTTAGATCTCGAAAATTTATTCAAAATAGACTACTCGAACGCATCAATCGGATGCCGGATGAGGAAGACATCGCGCTCGGAAGTTTAATCGTCAAAGTTTGACTTTAGTCAAGCGGTGTTGACTTTGCCGTTGACCGTTGGCCGGAAACATTGCTTTGACCGGACCTGACTTCTGTTGACTGCACCTTGGTTAGTAATTAAGTTGTCCCTTAGTAAACTTCCAGACATGAAATAATATACCCCTTCTACATTTGTATTTTTGGAAAACTAAATCTATCTGGAAGTTTATCTTCTTCTTTCTTTTGGCTTGTTTAGAGCAGGTGCTGGGCGGTGGTGTGATTGTTACAAATTTAGTAAGAAATATATATAGCTTCATGTTTATAAGATTAGGAAAATTAAAAGAAAACTAGGTAAAGAAGTTGTTGATAATTATTTAGTTGATGATGATATTAGGCATATCAAGGGTTAGTAAGAGGTTGATTAAATCCAGTAGCATAGTAGATAAATGAGGATCATGGTTTCTTAGTCGGGTTTGGTGTTGGGGATAATTAATTAATGGATGTATACGATGATCTTGACGAGAAGGTTGTTGATAATGATATAAACTTACACAACTAATGAACTTAGTCTATATTAACAACGATCGATTCAAAGGACGAACCAGTGGATTATGGATCTCAAGGTAGGCAGGGCTTATCATCAAAAGAGGTGGGAACTCTTGTAACCTTATTGTAATCATTAAGTTTATATTTAAACTGCGAGTATGACGTGTCTTTACTATCTGTGAGTATGTTTGTTGTACAATTGGATGACTACGAGATGTGATATGCGTTGTTTAATTTCCTCGCGAGGAGTGCCTGTGTATCCCCACGTATCCTTGCTAAGTTGAGTAGTGCGAGATATGCAATATTAATAGTAGCGCGAGATGTGCAGTATTCATTTACGTATTTTATATTGCCTTAAGTAGCGCGAGATGTGTGATATTATTAGTAGTGCGAGATGTGCGATACTATATATACAATATTCTATCTGGGGAAATTACGCAAGTGCATGTTATGTTTGATTGTTTGTAGAAAGTGTAGCATGAGATTTCATTATGTCTGAAAAAGCGGGGGTCTAACAACACCACCCAATATTTCGCTTAGCAATCTGTATGGACAAACTCGAATACACTTTTAAGAGAATCAACAAGACTCAATCAATTAAAAGTATATCAACGAGTTTATATCTCTATCCTTATAACTGTGAGTACTAATCAAATACAAGGAATAACTTGGACGGTACCAAATACCAATGTCCAAGGATCAATCAATATCAATCAACAACCAAAGGTCGGATTTCCAATTGATTAGATCAATTAAACAAAATATAAGTTTATATTAAACAAAATATAAACAAAATATAATGCGGAAAGGAAATAACACAGACACCAGAATTCCTTAGTCTTTATAAGTTTAAGTTCAGAAATCATCTTAAGATATATAACCTTCATAAGTTCGCAGACTAGGTTCGCGGACTTGAAGTACTGGAAATAGTTTTCAAACTCCAGCAGAAATTCTCGGGTTCGAGAGCTTCGCTGGTTCGCGGACTTGGCTCACGCAGAATAGTTTGATAACTTAGCAGAAATTCTCGGGTTTGAGAACTTCGGCAGTTTGTGGACTGAGTTCGCGTACTTGGCTACTAGCCGATTTCCAGCATGGGACTTACGCACATATGTGTTTCCACAACATACTTATGTCCACTATGGTTATGTAATCTAAACTCTCATTCCAATAATTGAAACATTCTTAGAGGACGTTATATAATTGTTACACTATTTCTCGTCAAAGCAATTTTCAAGATGATCGAGACATCCATGACTTGCGTTACTAGGTAAAGAAAAATATGGTCAAAGCGAAACGCTTACCAACACATATTTCGAGATATAGATAGGCGAGGTATACTCAGCTCGAAATACCAAATGTGTATAATTTAAGTCTATATATATAGCATACGACTTTTTTCTCAAGAAGTAGGAGATAGAATAGATAGACTTTTGAGTGACAGATAAGTTCAAGTCTTCACATACCTTTTTGTCGAGAAGTTCCACCGGTTCCTTGAGTAGTTCTTCCACTTGTATGATGAATCGCCATGAAGTCCTTGAGCTCAACTACACTTACTATCCTAGTCCGAGACTTATCTATAATAGACTAGAAATCAAGACTTATAGTTTTGATCACTAACATTGACAAACATGCTTGATATAGCAACACATGCGAGTTTGACCGTGCAGTGCTATAACAATCTCCCCCTTTGTCAATTTTAGTGACAAAACTATTAATACATATGGAATACAAAAAAAGATAATGAAACTTTAGTAGCTCCTATTCCATAAGTCTAATCCTCAACATTCCTTGAAATCTTCGTCCTTCCAAGTACTCCAATGATCCCAAAGGTTGTAAGTTTAGCATCACTGTTGTTGAAGATCCGTAGCTATAACAATGAGAAAGCATTGGTCTCGATCATTGTTATACAGTGTCAAAGTCCAATTGTATCACAACTTCAACAATAATACCATGGTGATATGTATCACTCCTCCTTAGTCAATACTCCATCTCAATCATGGAAACCACTCCCCTTTACACAATGATCCGACAACCATATGTATTTGTAGTGTGAACTGCATATTAATTCTCCTACTTTTTGTCAATAAAATTGGCAAAGGTACAAGAACAAGATCATAATGAAATTTTCACAAGATAAATTTCATGACTAAGAGAAAAGACGCGCATCATCTTAATTTAGATGCAATCATATAGCCGAAGCTAATAGCATTCATCAAGGAGTTTAAAGATACAAGATAACCCCTCTAAAATTCCACAACCGCACACCCCTCAAGATATGACTATGAAGCACAAGTTCAAAAGAACTCTCCCCCATTAGATGTCATTCCCAAGGGAACAACAAGAGCGACCTTGATTTCGAGAGAAAAGAAGGATTTTTAAACACTAACAAGACAAAAAAAACTCTACAAACACTGAACTGAAAGAGACTTACTGGAGTTTCAGACTCAATTGCCCAAAAGATAGAGATAAGCATAGGGGCAAGAGTCGTAGAAGCGTTTTTAATGAACCAAAACAACACCAATAGACTGCCGCAAATGTTGGAAGGTGGCAATATCTAATGGTTTGGTGAGGATATCATTCAATTATTGTTCGGAAGGCACAAAATACGTACTTATGATTTCATTCTCATAAAGATCACGAATAAAATGGTACCTGATGTCAATGTGCTTGGTTCGTGAGTGCTCAACGGGATTCTCAGTGATGCGAATCGCACTAGAGTTATCACAAAAGATATTCATTACTCCAGTATCAACCGTAATCAGCTAGCATTTGTTTCATCCACAGGAGTTGAGTACAACATGATCCAGCAGCAATGTATTCTGCCTCACTTGTAGATAGGGATTGAGAATTTTGTTTCTTGTTATGCCAAGCAACAAGATTAAGTCCTACATAGTAGAAACCCCCTGATGTACTTTTTCTGTCTTCTACACATTCTGCCCAATCAGCATCTGAATACGTAGAGAGATCGGTGTTAGTGTCGAAAGTGTAAGAAAGACCATACCCGACAGTGTGACTAATATATCGTATGATCTTTTTTGCGGATGCAAGATGAGACTCCTTTGGATTTGCCTGAAACCTAGCACAACAACCAACACTGAAAGAAATATCAGGTCTAGTAGCTGTAAGATACAAAAGGCTACCAATAATAGATCGATAATACTTTTGATTTACTTTTGCTCATTTCTCATCTCTGTGTAGTTTACCTGTAGTGGGCATGGGTGTTAACTTTGGAGAACACTTATCCAACCCGAACCTTGTCACAAGATCTCGAGCATACTTCTCTTGGGATAAGTAAATTCCATCCTCATGTTGTTGAATTTGTAATCCTAAAAAGAACTTTAATTCACTAACATTGCTCATTTCAAATTCCTTAGCAAGAGAGACTTGGAAGTCCTTTGTAAATATTTCATAAGTTAATCCATAGATGATATTATCTACATAGATTTGATCAATAACCACATCCTTCCCACTCTATTTGGTAAACAAGGTTTTGTCAGCTCCGCCTCTTGAAAAACCTTTTCTAATGAGAGACGTGGTAAGTTTTTCAAACCAGGCTCTAGGTGCTTGTTTCAACCCATACAATTCCTTTTTAAGTTCTATCACATGATATGGGAAATCAGTATTTTCAAAACCCTTTGGTTGAGCAACACAGACTTCTTCCTTTAAAATTCTGTTTAGGAACGCGGACTTTATATCCATTTGAAATAGCTTAACCTCAAGAAAACAAGCATGAGATAACAACAAACGGATGGACTCAAGGCGTGCCACAGGATCAAAGGTCTCGTCAAAGTCAATTCCTTCAATCTGTGAATATCCTTGAGCGACAAGTCTAGCTTTGTTTCTAACAATAGTGCCAAATTCATCAGACTTATTCTTGAATATCCATTTGGTACCAACAATATTGACATTGGGAGGACAAGGTACAAGTTTCCATACATCTTTTCTTTGAAATTGATTTAACTCTTCATGCATTGCATTTACCTAGAAGGGATCGTTCAGAGCTTCATCAATGTTCCTTGGTTCTATTTGCGAAAGATAACAACCAAAATTGCACATATTTTGAAGTTGTCCTCTTGTTTTGGTTGTAGAATCTCTTCCCCCAATAATACTGTTGGGATCATGATTCCTTTGAACCCAAAGATGTCGTGTAGGGACACGTTCTTGTTCATCAGGAATGGATTGATCAGTGCTCTTCTCCTCGTCACTGGAAATGTCAGGATCAGCAACCGTTGGGATAACTTCAGCTGAGTCTGGAATTTCCTTGACTTTCTCAATTGTCTCGGTTGGAGGCAATTCAGCAGGAGGATTATCATGACGAAAGTTACTAATGTCGTCGATGATAACATTAGCAGATTCCATCATGACTTGTGTTCTGAGATTAAATACACGAAAGCCACGACTATCAGAAGCATAGCCAAGAAAGATACCTTCATCACTTTTGGTGTCGAATTTCCCTTTATGTTCTCGGTCTTTCAGAATATAGCAGTTAATCCCAAACACCCTAAGGTAATGCAGGTTAGGTTTCCTTCATTACCACAACTCATAAGGAGTGTTAAGAGTTTTGGACCGTAAATACACACGGTTGATCAATTAACATGCTGTAAAAACAACTTCTCCCCAAAATCTTAATGGTAAGTTTTTGTTATGGAGCATTACCCTGGCCATTTCCTGAATATTCCTATTTTTTCTTTCAGCAACTCCATTAGCTTGAGGAGTGATAGATGGTGAGTATTGTTGAATGATCCCCAGTTCATCACAAAATTCAAAAACCTTGGTGTCTTTGAATTCAGTTCCACGATCGCTTCTAATTTTCTTTAGTTTGCGACCTTGTTATTTCTGGATCCTTTTAACAATAATCTTGAATTCACCAAGAGTTTCATTCTTATGAGATAAAAATGCAACCCAAGTGAATCTGGTGTAATCATCTACCATAACTAAAGCGTACTTCTTTCCAGCAACAGTAGGTTGTTGAATTGGTCCGAAGAGATCCATATGAATTAAATCAAGTGGAGCTTTAGTGAGAATATCTTTAGATGATTTGTGGTGAACTTTCATTTGTTTACCCTTTTGACAGGCACCACATACACCTTCAATCTTTGCATTGATTTTGGGAATGCCTTTAACAAGTTCTTTATTAATGATCTTAGTTAG
Organism: Papaver somniferum; assembly: GCF_003573695.1. Taxonomy (NCBI): domain Eukaryota; kingdom Viridiplantae; phylum Streptophyta; class Magnoliopsida; order Ranunculales; family Papaveraceae; genus Papaver; species Papaver somniferum. The sequence goes on from NC_039359.1 coordinate 40,760,479, forward strand.
AAGACGATAGTTGATGTGACCAAAACGCTCATGCCAAAGATGTGCAGATTCCACCTTAGTCAAATTGCAATGATTGCTAAACTGAGTATCAAGAAGATAACAGTTGTTTTTGCCACGAGTTCCCTGAAAAATCACTTTCCCAGTTTGGTCTACGAGGTCACATCCCTTTCCATTGAAGACAACTTGATGTCATTTGTCACAAATTTGACTAATAGAAAGAAGATTAGCAGTCATACCTTTTACGTATACTATATCATGGATTTATGGAACACCAGGAAGTTTGATCGTTCCCTTCTTGCTTATGTAGCAACAACTCCCATCTCCAAACGTTACATGACCTCCTTCATAGTCACAAGACGAAACGAACCATGTGAGATCACCTGTCATATGTATGCTACATCCACTATCAAGAAACCATTGAAAAGGAGACGTGGATCTCAAGGAAAAGGCACCCATACTATTAGTACTTCTCTGTTTAGAGGTTCCTGTTAGTCTTGTATGTCCTTTCAGAGTATCAAAAAGTTGTTTAGTTTTCTTACAAATATTACTTGCAACATTTAGGCTCTTTTGAAAAGTCATACAAACGCGTTGAAGATGAATAGAGAATTCATAACAACAATATGGGCCAATGCCTTGACGTTTGTCTGAGTGGTTCCTAGTCACATCAGTTTTCTCAACATCTTGTTGTTGATTACTATCTGATTTAAGACTACTCTTTAAAGAGGAACAACTAGAGTTTTTCAGAGGAACAATTACAAGAAATCAAATCCTTAAGAATTGCAATTTCTGCAGCAAGATTAGAGTTGATGCGGATTTGTTCATCCAACCCTCTTTGAAGAGAAACCAGTTTATCAGACTTTTTCCTACGGTTGTTTTTCAAACCTGGTGAAGCGTCAATTGAGACTTTATAGTCCATATAGTCAGATCGCTACAAACAAAGACTTTTGAGGTCTTTAAACATGTTTGCCTGCTCTGATACCAATTGAAAAAGCGGGGGTCTAACAACACCACCAAATATTTCGCTTAGCAATCCGTATGGAAAAACTCGAATACACTTTTAAGAGAATCAACAAGACTCAATCAATTAAAAGTATATCAACGAGTTTATATCTCTATCCTTATTTGATTTCCTCAAACAAAAACTGTGAGTACTAATCAAATACAAGGAATAACTTGGACGGTACCAAAGACCAATGTCCAAGGATCAATCAATATCAGTCAACAACCAAAGGTCGGATTTCCAATTTATTAGATCAAACGCACAACTTGTATTATTTCTATTATATTAAACAAAATATAATGCGGAAAGGAAATAACACAGACACCAGAATTTTGTTGACGAGGAAACCGCAAATGCAGAAAAACCCCGGGACCTAGTCCAGATTGAATACACACTATATTAGGCCGCTACAGACACTAGCCTACTCCAATCTAACTTCGGACTGGACTGTAGTTGAACCCCAATCAGTCTCCCACTGATCCAAGGTACAGTTGCACCCCTACGCCTCTGATCCCAGCAGGATACTATGCACTTGATTCCCTTAGATGATCTCACCCACAACTAAGAGTTGATACGACCCAAATCGCAGGCTTTAACAATAAACAAATCTGTCTCACACAGACAAGTCTATCAAAGGATAAATCTGTCTCCCACAGAAAACCCTAAAGTTTTTGTTTCGTCTTTTGATATATATTATCAAGGTGAACATAAACCAATTGATAATCCGGTATTATATTCCCGAAGAACAGCCTAGATTAATCAATCACCTCACAACAGTCTTAATCGTATGGTAGCAAAACAAGATGTTGTGGAATCACAAACGATGAGACGAAGATGTTTGTGATTACTTTTTATATCTTGCCTATCGGAGAACTCTCACGATCTCAAGCCAATCAATATGATTGTACTCGTACGATAGAAGATGCAAGATCAGATCACACAACTACGATATAAGTAGTATCGGTCTGGATTCACAATCCCAATGAAGTCTTTAAGTCGTTAACCTGGTTTTAGAAGAAGAAAACCAAAGGTTAAAGGAGAATCGACTCTAGCTTACAAACTAATATCACACGGACGTGTGGGGGTTAGTTTGTAGAGTTGCTAGATGTCCATTTATATAGTCTTTCAAATCAGGGTTTCGCCTTGCTCACAAAGCAAACACTATCCACCGTTAGATGAAAACTTGATTTAGATTCAAGCTAATAGATCTCAACCGTTAGATCGAAATCTTAGCTTGTTATACACAAATGAACTACACGCACTTAGGTTTGTTAACCGTACCCAAACGTGTGCATTGTTGGTTCAATAATGGTCAACCAAAAGGTTAGCCATTTGAGCGTTTCATACCAACCATTTTCTTCTTCACCATAACTAGTTCAAATAACTCACGTGAACTAGTTAGAGAGTTGTTCAATTGCAAGGAAATCTCATGTACTACACAAGACAAAATTGAAGCAAAGATGATTTGATTCACATGAATCGGTTCATGAACTTTATAGCCACGATTTGCAAAAGCATTCTTTAGTCTTTATGAGTTAATTTCAGAAATCATCTTTAGATGTATAACCTATACAAGTTCGCAGACTAGGTTTGCGGACTTGAAGTACTGGAAAGTGTTTTCAAACTCCAGCAGAAATTCTCGGGTTCGAGAGCTTCGCTGGTTCGCGGACTTGGCTACTAGACGATTTCCAGCATGGGACTTATGCACATATGTGTTTCCACAACATACTTATGTCCACTATGGTTATGTAATCTAAACTCTCATTCCAATCATTGAAACATTCTTAGAGGACGTTATATAGTTGTTACACTATTTCTCGTCAAAGCAATTTTCAAGATGATCGAGACATCCATGACTTGCGTCACTAGGTAAAGAAAAACATGGTCAAAGCGAAACGCTTACCAACACATATTTTGAGATATATATAGGAGAGGCATACTCGGCTCGAAATACCAAATGTGTATAATCTAAGTCTATATATAGCATACGACTTTTGTCTCAAGAAGTAGGAGATAAAATAGATAGACTTTTGAGTGACAGATAAGTTCAAGTCTTCACATACCTTTTTGTCGAGAAGTTCCACCGGTTCCTTGAGTAATTCTTCCATTTGTATGATGAATCACCATGAAGTCCTTGAGCTCAAATACACTTACTATCCTATTCCGAGACTTATCTATAATAGACTAGAAATCAAGACTTATATTTTGATCACTAACATTGACAAACATGCTTGATATAGCAACGCATGCGAGTTTGACTGAGCAGTGCTCTAACAATGTCTTTTTTTCTTGATTTCATATTCTCGATGTTGTGATCGGTGTTTGGTGTTAATTGCTTTTCTATATTGTTGTACTTAAATTGTCTATCTTTTAGTAGTTTGTTAGTGATTACTTGAGAGTTATATGTTTCAGTAATCAGAAGAAATGGGCGCATGAAGATATCCGCTTGGTAGCTCAGAGCGTTATCGAATCTAATGTTGTTGTGAATCTTTTATTATATGTATTATTTCTTTATTCGGTAAACAACACATTGATATATTCTTAACACACGAAAGATTTTCATTAATAGAATATCAAAGGGTTTTGGTTTTGTTATTAGAACTTTATGTAATTATGATTCTTAAAAATCAGTAATCTAGTTTTGATGCTTCAATTAGGTTGTAATCTTATTAGCCAAACAGGTGATTAGGTTGGGGTGTTACATAAGGTGCTCATGTGACTCGGAAATTTTTGATGAAGATCAAAGCCTTAATCCAATTTCTTCTAGGGTTTACTCTGTTGATTAATGGATCTCAAAATCTTAAGCTGGAACATTAGGGGTTTAGTCCATGAATCAAAGATTATTGCTATCAGAAGTGCAATTTCGAAAAATAATTCTTCTATTGTTACAATTCAGAAATCAAAACTGGAATTGGTCGATGATAAGCTTATTAGGTCTCTTTGGGGGAGTAATAGATGCAATTATATTTTCTTGGCTTCTGAAGGTGTTTCTGGTGGTATAATTGGGATGGGGAAAGAGGGTTTTTGGTTATGGAAGATCAATATTGCTTGGTGCATTTTCAGTAACAATCAAATTTAGTAATGTGGTAGATGATTTTGTTTGGATTTTCACTGCAGTGTATGGAGCATCTCACAAAGGGTAGTATAATCAATTTTGGCAGGAATGAAGAGATATCAGGTTATTGTTTGATGATCCTTGGTAACTTGGAGGATATTTTAATGTTACTCTTTCTTCTTATGAGAGAAATTTGGCTGGTGGAGGTACTGCTAACATGAGAGCTTTTAAATCTTTTGTTAATGAATTTGGGTAATGTCCGGTGGAAGATTACATGGACAAATTCTCAACAACCTCCCTTACTGACAAGGTTGGATAGGTTTCTTTTTTCATCCGGTTTTCAAATTCATTGTCCTTCACATGAGATTAAAGAGGACGATTTCGGACCATGCTCCCATATTATTATGCTACGATTTTGGTGATAAGCTCAAATCTACTTTCAGGTTAGATAATTTCATTACATATCATCCAGTTTTTCTAGGGACCTTAGAGTGTAGTGGGACGATCTTTGTTTTGTGGGGAGGCCAAGTTTTATTTTTTCCAAAAAATTGCAGGCTCTTAAATTTATTTTTAAGAAACGGAAAAAATAAACGTATGGCAATTTACAATCTCAAATTGATAACTTGGAGCTTACCATTGATGTGCTTGATAGTTTATAAGAGATTGATGTTGTGTTTGTTGAGGATGTGATGGCTAGGGAACAGGCTAAGATAAAACACACTGAAGTGTCAATGAATCTCGCAAGAATAAATACTCAAAGAGCTAAAGAAAAGTGGGTTAAAGACGGTGAAAGAAACTCTAGTTATTTGCACCAGATTGCTTCTTTCAAGTATAAGTACAACAATATCAATTGTTTGAAAATTGAAGGTGATTTGTGTTATGATAAGACAAAAATTGTTGAGGAAACTAAAGCTTTTTATTCTTCTTTGTTTGCTGAGAATCACAAAATTAGGCCTGGTTTTGAGAATCTAAAAATGCCTTTAATATGAACGCGCGATTGGGGGATACTAAAACTAATTAGGGGATATAAATTACTTCCTCCAACCAATAGTGTTTGTTAAGGGGTGTTTTTGGGGGCGAAAATACGAAGCTACCCTTTAAACAATAAAAGTTAAATCAAACATAAAAATACCCTACTCCCTTTTAAATTCGAAACATTTCTCACTCCCTTTCAAATTCCCTTCTCCTTCTCTGCCAACTCCTCACTTTGAATTTTTTTTTTTACATTCGGTAGGGATGGAGACCATGCCGGTAGTGATAAAGACCATGCCGGTACTAAGTGCCGACATGGTTATTTAGGATGAAGACCATGCCAGTACTGAATGCCGGCATGGTTATTTAGGATGAAGACCATGCGGATACTGAGTTCCGGCATGGTTATTCAGGATGAATACCATGTCGATACTGAGTTCCGGCATGGTTATTCAGGATAAAAACAATGCTGATACTTGCTATTTCAGACAAATTTTTTCTGTATGTTTTTGTCCTCAAACCGGCATGGTGCATTTGGGAATCGACTATGCCGGCATCACTACCGGCATGCTCGATAATACTTTTACTATGCGGTCAATGAGTTTTTCAGGCGTAACAATGGCGGATTCAATGAAAAAAAATCAAATTTCAATACATTAATACATATACATGGGTAATTGGAGTACTTGTATGTTCAGCTTGTTTACTTTCCTGGGTTGGTTCTTCACCTAAAGCTTCATGATTATTAATATCTTGATTTAATTTTTTTGCATCAACAAATTCAACGTTAATGATTTATACTAATCATCATCAAACGAACCTATTAACTTAACTAATTATAATTAACCATTAAACATGATTGGTGAGGGGTATATTAGGAATTAGTTAAAATACATGGATAGGGGGTGACCTTGCTTTACTATTTAAATCCCGTTTTTGTCTTTTTCCTCTATCCCCCAATTAGTTTTAGTATCCCTCAATTGCACGTTCTTTAATATCTACTTTCAAAAGTTTGAATTTGGAGAAGCCTTTCTCTGAAGAGGAAGTTAAGAAGGTGGTGGATACTTTTGGAACAAACAAGAGTCCAGGACCAGATGGCTTCACAATGGAATTCTACGAGCATGCTTGGGAGGTCATTAAAGCTGATTTGATGGCAGTAGTGCAGGAATTTAAGAACACAAGTATGCTTGATTGGAGGATTAATTGCACCAATATTACATTGATTCCTAAGTACAATGGTGTGGTTTCTTTGCATAATTTTAGCCCATAAGCCTAATTGGAAGCGTACACAAGATTATTTCTAAATTTCTTGCAGAAAGATTAAAAGTAGTGATGCCTTCTATTATCTCAGAATTTCAGGGTATTTTTGTGCATGGCAAACAAATACATGATGGTATTTTTATTGCATCTGAGTTTATTGACTCAAAATTAAGACAACCATATACTGGGATCATATGCAAAGTAAATTTTGAGAAAGCTTTTGATAATGTGAATTAGGGATGTGTTGTTACTACTTTGCATAAATTTGGCTTTGGGTGTAAATGGAGGAGTTGGATTAAATGATGCTCCAAGATTTGCTGTGCTCTTGAAAGGGGAAACAACTGACTTATTCAAAAGTCAAAAAGGTATAATACAGGGGGATCTCATCTCTCCTTTTGTTTTCATTCTTGTGGTTGAAGTGTTATTTTTGATGTTTAAAAAAGCTACAACTCAGGGCTTTCTTTATGGATTCAGTGTTAACCCTCAAGATATTGTCATCACTCAGATTCAATTTGTGGATGACCTAATTGTTTTTTCTTAAGGATGATAAAATTCAGGTACGCAACTTGAAGAACATTTTGTTAGATTTTGAAGTTGTTTCTCAATTAAGAGTGAACTTCAGAAAGAGTATCATTGTTGGTCTTGGCTAATTACACAATGCTGAATTTTGTGCAGAGATTTTTGGTTGTGCGATGACTCATTTGCCTATGAATTACTTAGGTATTCCTCCTGGTAGCAAATCTAAATGCAAAGCTGTCTGGAATGATGTTATACAGAGGTTTCAACAGAAGTTAGCTGGCTGGAAGCGATCTTATTTGTCAAAGGGACAAAGACTGATCATGATCCAAAGTGTATTAGCTAGTTTACCAATTTATTATCTCTCCATGTTCCAGATGCCAGTAAGTGTGGTGAAGGAGATGGAGAGAATTATGAGGAACTTTTTGTGGGGATCCAGGTCAACAACCAAGAAGATAAGTTGGGTTAATTGGTCCAGAGTTACTCTTCCTAAATGCAGGGGGGTTGTTGGGATAAAAAAGCTGAGGTTAGTTAACAAAGCACTACATGCTAAATGGTTATGGAGATATGGTACTCAGAAACAAGCTATTTGGAAGAGAATAATAAACCAAAAGTTTGGACGTATCACTGATGCTAATTTTCTCAATTATTCTAATAAATCTAATTGAATTAGCTTGTGGGTTGGAATCTTAAAAACAAGCGATTTTGTTAGAAAAGGAACCTCTCTTATTGTGGGTAATGGAAGCGGTATTTACTTTTGGGAAGATATTTGGGTGGGAGAGCAATCTCTCAAACTACTCTTTCTTAGTTTGGTTAAGTTGTCTAAAAACAAAGATGTAGTGTTGAAGGATACGGTGTCTGCTGAGGGTGCTTGGGATCTGAAATTTGTTAAGAGTCTAAAAGAAAATGAGGTTGCAGATGTGGTGCACTTACTGCAGGTAATTGGTGACCTTATTAAGTTTCTTACTTCGGATGGTACTGTAGAGGATGACATATTGGGATTATGGTATGGGAAAAGGTTTCTCAGTTGCAAATGCCTACTCTGCATTAGAAACTGATCGCTTCCTTGCTTTTCCTGACAAGCAACTTTGACATCCAAAAATTCCTTTAAATGTTGCTTTTTTTGGTTTGGACTTTATGTTACAATGGTGCTCATACATTGGATTACCTTCATAGTGCTGATCTAATCCAGATGCAACTTGCTTATTTTGTGATCAATATGTTGAGATAAATGATCATCTTTTTCTTCATTGCAAGGCAACGTATGAGGTATGGTCTTATTTTTTTGAGTAGTTTTGGCATTAGATAGGTGCATTCTTGTGATGTCAGAAGAACTATATGAGAACGGAGACACAGAAAACACAAGAAGATGATAAACAAATTACAGGGTTACTTGTCGTTTTCTATTTGGTGGAATGTGTGGAAAGAAAGAAACAGTAGATTTTACAATAATATGGCTAGAAATGTTAATCGAATCATTGTCGATGTGAAGTGTTTATTGTTTCAGTGGACTATAAACACTAATGTGTTTTCTGGTTTTAGTTTACCCACACTAATTTGTAATTGGGATGTCGTCCGTGTAATCTTCTCTAGTTTCTTTGTCACTTCTTCAATGGCTTAGAACTTTTTTTTATAAAATTTGCTCTTTACCGTCATAATAAATAAAAATAATTATCTATCCAAATATCATTTCAGAAATTCGCCCTCAATCCATTTTTCAGAGTGAGTCTCGAGTAAACTTCCAGAATTCCTAGCTTTTAAAATGTCATCCTACAAACTGAGGCCAGCGACTTATTTAATATTATTAGGGACGAAAAAATTTGCATTTCCTGAATTTGTGAAAAGTTAAACAACCCTTTTTTCACAAGCATATCTTAAATCCTAGACTTTTTTTTTCTTTTTCTTTCTAATTTATGACATATAAAACAGAAATGATAAACCAACCGAGGGATAAATCCTGCAAAAAATACACCGATTCTCTCAAGATAATGGGATCAGTCACTAAAAAGTGGCCTCCTATTAATCTCATCTGGTGTTGGGGCTCTCAAATTTATGAGAGTCGATAGAACCCTCGGTGGGTCTATCACTTCTCCACATTCACAGTTGGTGGAATAAAGCGTGGACCAATGCCTAAACATAATTTGAGTGTTGAAAAACTCAAGTTAAATGCCTTCCATCATTTTCATTTCTTAGTTAATAAATTAGTTGGACTTCAATTACTTTAGTTAATAGCTTCTATAAAAGGCCACAAACTATTACAGGATTACACTTTAGATTATACACGGCAATCCTGATCAATCTAGTTGAAGTAACACCTACCATGTGAACCGGTCAAAAATTGAATGGATCTCGGTATTCCAGAAGTCATAGCCAGGCTCAAAATGAGTTCGGAAAAAGTGAGACAAATTTGAAACGTATCATCAGTCCCAGTCTTATTCCAAGGCAACATTTCTCAAACAAGGCTTTTAACATGAACGTCGTTGATATCAAAGTCTTTGTATGTAAATGCAGGGCTGAAATCCTAGTATTATCAAGAGGTTAGATAAGCCGAGTTGAGAATAGGTATAGGTTAGGTTTTAGATTAAGAGATAAGAGTTTCAGAGAAGTTATTCTTCTTATTAATTTCAATACTTTACAATGTACATCGAGTATACATATTTATATAGACTCTAAATACTTGCAACACAAGTATTACCAAACATTAAACTTTCCTAGAGTATAAGGTATTCTAAGTATAGGAGTTCTATAACATTCATAAGTTTGGCTTGACCATCACGTCATAGATATTGTCTCAACACCCTCCCACAAGCATAACAGGTCATCTTGAACCGTTAGCTTGAATCTTAGAGAAACAAACATATCTATATCTTTAGAAAGAGGTTTGGTAAATATATCTGCCACTTGATCTTTAGAAGAAATAAACCTGACATCCAATTGTTTAGTAGCAACTTGATCACGAACAAAATGATAATATATCTCTATATGTTTTGTTCGAGCATGAAATATTGGATTGACTGTAAGATATGTGGCTCCAAGATTATCACACCATAGAATAGGTGGAGATTGTGTAGTTATTCCTAACTCTTTAAGAAGAGATTGAATCCACATAATTTAAGTTGTAGCAATAGCAAGACCACGATATTCAGCTTCAGTACTTGAACGAGACGGTGTCCTCTGTTTACGAGCACTCCAAGAGATTATATACCAAAAAATATACAATAGCCACTAGTAGAACGATGATCTTCCAAGGAACCATCCCAATCTGAATCTTTATGGGCTGTGAATGGTAATTGCAAATTGGTTGCAGGTTTAATAAGAATACCAAAAATAGAAGTATTTTTTAGATAATGTAATATACGTTTAACTAAATTCCAATGATATTCAGTTGGAGCGTGCATAAATTGACATACTTTATTAATTGCATAGGCCAGATCAGGACGAGTAAATGTCAAATATTGCAATGCACCAACAATACTTCTGTATTCTGTAGCATCAGTTATTAAAGTGCTGCAATCAGATGATATATCTCCGGCTGTGCTAAGTGGAGTTTGAATTGGTTTGACACCATCCATTTTAGCTCGAAAAAGAAGATCATTTACATACCTTCGTTGTGCAAGAAATAACCCCGAAGATGTACGTGTTGCTTCAATCCAAAGAAAATAAGATAGAGACCCAAGATCCTTAATTGAAAATTCATGTTGTAAAGAATGACGAATAGATTGTAACCCTGTAGTTCTTGAACCATTGAGAATAATGTCATCAACATAAACCAGCAAGAAGATAACACCAGTTTCATCACGTCGAATAAAAAGAGATTAATCACACTTAGAAGTAACAAAACCATTTTGTAATAAGAAGCTACTTAGGCGATGGTACCAGGCACGTGGGGCTTGCTTCAAGCCATAGAGAGATCGATGAATTTTACATACATATGTAGGAAAGTTAGGATATGTATATCCTGGTGGTTGTTTCATGTAAACTTCTTCCTCGAGATTTCCATGCAAAAACGCATTTTGAACATCAAACTGATTAATAGGCCAATTATGTGAAAGAGCTAACGTAAAAATGATACGTATAGTACAAGGTTTGACAACATGACTATATGTTTCACCATAATCAACACCTTCTTGTTGATTGTATCCTTTTGCTACCGATCGATCTTTATACCGTTCAATAGTTCCATCAGCTTTATGTTTAATTCGAAAATCCCACTTATATCCAATGAGATTCATAGATGGATGATAAGGTACTAAAGTCCATGTACCATTTTGAAGTAATGCATTGTATTCTGTATCTGGAGCTCCACGCCACTTTGGATCTGCTTGAGCTTGTGAAAAACAAGTTGGTTCAAAGTCAGCTACAAGAGCGTACTTGGAATTTGGTTTATAAATGCCATCTTTAGCTCTAGTGATCATTGGATGACCTGTAGAAGTCGAGACATTGGTAGTAGATAAACTAGTTTCTTCTGATATAGGTGAGACATGATCAACACCTTGATTAGAGGAAGGTGGTACTGATGTGGAAGGTAATGTTGCATATGTAGTAGCATCAGGAGATATTCCAGTTGGAGGCAAATATTCTCTTGGTAAATGAGAAATAACAGCCGATGAATCATTGGCTTGACCATCACAAGAATATGGTGGTTCTTGCATATTATTATGAGATGAACTCACAAAAATTGGTAGATCATTCATGAAAACAGACGTCACCTGATCAGTATTTGATGGAGATGGTGTCGATGACGCAACAAAGGGAAAGATAGTCTCTTTGAACACAACATGACGGCTGATGTAGATATGACCAGTAGGGATATGAAGACATTTATAACCTTTATGCATGGGACTATATCCTATGAATACACAAGGGGAAGATAATGGTTCCATCTTATGAGATCTATATGGACGAAGATGAGGATAGCAAAGACATCCAAAAATATGCAAAAAATTGTAATCAGGTAGAACACCAAATAAAACTTCATAAGAAAATGTTTTGGCAAGCATAGAAGATGGTACTCGGTTCATTAAGTAACATGCTGTAAAAAATGCATCATACCAATAGGATGAAGGAATAAAAGCCATATATACCAGAGTTAAACCAATTTCACGAATATGTCGATGTCTTCGTTCTACCAAACCATTTTGTTCAGAAGTATGTGGACATGAAAACCTATGAAAAATTCCATTTTGTTGGAGATAAGAGGTAAGTTTACGATATTCCATTCCATTGTCAGATTGAATTTTTTTTTATCTTTTTATTAAAAAGGTTCTCAACATGCTTCTGAAATATAAGAAAGATAGAATAAACATCTGATTTATGAGACGTACGAAACATCCATGTAAAATGATTGTGTGCATCAATGAAGATAATATAGTATATGTAAGTATATGTAACCTTCATTAGACAGAATATGAGAAGGACCCCAGACATCAGAAACAATTAAATCCAAAGGATGCATATATTGAGTCATACTTGAAGAAAATGGTAACTTATGACTTCTATGCTCATGACAAGAAGAGCAAAAAGTAATAGTTTTACTAGACACAGGAAGAGAAAATTTTGAAACAATATGACACACAGTTCGCATCATAGGGTACCCTAGTCTAGAGTGCCAACTATGCAGACTATCCTTTTCACCAATATAGGCTTCTGGAGAAATTGAAGAAGCATCTAGTTCATAGAAACCACTTTCCTATGGCCGCGTAGAAGAACCTTCCCTGTACGCCGATCCTTTACAAGACAAAAGTCAGGATGAAATTCAAACATCACATTGTTATCTTTTGTGAGACAATAGACAAATAACAAATTATGAGAAATTTTGGGAGTAAAGATTGTGTTGTGAGGATGTAACTTACGATCAGGTGTGCCAAGAATTGAAGAACCAACATGAGAGAATGGAATAGAATCACCATTGCCTAGTTTGATTTGATCAGGACTATTGTATTATGAGTGAGTGTTAATCCTTGAAAAATCATTAGTTATATGATCAATAGCGCCACTATTTGGAACCCAAGGAGCAGGAGAAGTATAGCTTGATGCTTGAGCTACATAAGCACGAGGAGAAAAATAAGACTGAGCAGGTGAAGTTGATTGACGTCAAGGTGGTTGAGGACGAAAAGTACGATCAAAACGCTTCCATCAAAGATGAGCAAGATGTCCAGCCTTATCGCACAGTTTACAAGGTAACTTATTACGGGCTCCATTAGTTTGTTGACCAGTACTTCCTCTTTGTTGAAGATTAGGGTTTGGCAGTAGTGGTCTCGAGGAAGAAGTAACATTAGCTACAGGTTGAGAACTCAGAGTTTTGTTCTGTTGCTCCACACGTAACTCAAAAGTAAGAAGGTAGGTTATAAAATCTTCAAGTTTCATAGTAACCATGGAAGTGGTAAGGAAGGTGACAATGGCATCATAAGATGAGTCAAATCCAGCAAGAATACAGTATCGCAATTCCGTGTTGGTAACTGTAGTATCAGCAATAGCTAAGCTATCAACAATATATCGAGTTCGGTCAATATATTCTCTCATAGAAAGAGATCCTCTCTTTAAAGCACGTAGTTCACATTGTAGATGATGAATATGGGCATCATATTTAGAAGCAAATAGAGATTCAAGAGAAGTCCAAACAACATGTGAGGTTGTGAGACGATGAACTTTCCTAAGGACAGCAGGAGTAAGAGAAGAGAATATCCAACCAAGAAGAATTTTATCTTGTTTCATCCAAATAGCATATTCAGGATCAGGGTTTTCAGTGTTTTCAAGAGTTGCATAGGAACATGGTTTATCACCATTAATAAAGCCATCAAGTTCGTAACCTAGAAGATAAGGTAAAAAATGAGCACGCCAGAGAGAATAGTTTGTTTCATCAAGCTTGACCGCGATGATATGATGAGGTTGTGAGAAAATTGATGAGGCCATCAGAGACTGAGAAGAACTGAGGATTGTAGAAATAGTTGAAATTGTAGTAGATGAGGAAGACATGGAGAATCAAACAAGGAAGATACCAAGTCGAGAATATGTATAGGTTAGATTTTAGATTAAGAGATAAGAGTTTCAGAGAAGTTATTCTTCTTATTAATTTCAATACTTTACAATGTACATCGAGTATACATATTTATACAGACTCTAAATACTTGCAACACAAGTATTACCAAACATTAAACTTTCCTAGAGTACAAGGTATTCTAAGTATAGGAGTTCTAGAACATTCATAAGTTTGGGTTAACCATCACGTTATAGATGTTGTCTCAACAAGCCGAACTGAAGGAACGGTTCATGAGGCAAGACCGTCCAAATGCAAGGCTGAAATCCTAGTATTAAGACTCAGAAGGGACGTTATACAAATGCCTAACATACATTTCAAATCAATTGCAGCACAATCTACTACCCCTTCCAACCAACTTCCTATGGACGCTCCCCTGTCCACCAAAAGTACAGCTTTTCTTGTGGAAAGCACTTAACGAGGGCCTACCAACCCTCCAACTACTCAATCACATCCGCCTCGCCAACTCTAATATTTGCCCCCAATGTAATTCTGACCCTGAAACTGCAAATCATATCCTGCTACATTGTCCGATCGCTATGGATTCGTGGAACCTACCAATTTCCCGGATATCCACTCCACAGAGCACCCACCAAAGAATACCCACTTCAATAAACCCACAGACATCTATATCCCTACTTCTTCAGGCTAACATCAGTAACCAAACCACCACCACATTCTGCTTTCTCTTCTGGTCACTTTGGCTAGCTAGAAACGACGTCGTATACAACCAAAAGCAAACAAACCCAGCAAACATATTCCAAATGGCTACCCGCTTACAACAGGAATACGCATGGGCTCAACAGAACCTTCCACCGGTACTACCAAGAATGCAATCTTCTACAAACATTCTGCATCAGATTCCCAAGTCAACACAGATGTAGCAGCTAGAGGACATACGGGACTGGCAGGAGAGAGAATTATTTGCCGAAACGAAAATGCTATCACAATCTTAACAATTGCACAACCATTAGGGATAACAACAACGCTCACTGCCGAAACTTGGTCCATGCTCATAGCGTCAAGAACATCTACAGATCGAGAATGGCCAAAAGTGCAATTCGAAACGAAGTCGGAAAATCTTTTAAGATTTTTAACCTCGACAGTCGAACCACCTTGGTACTTAAACAATATGATAACAGAAATTAAGCTTAGATTGACCCAAATTCCGCATTGCACCATAAACCATATTTACAGAGAAGGAAATCAGGCGGCGGACGGGTTAGCAAACAAAGCGGTAGATGACAGCACAACCAGAAATCTATCCACAACAATCTGGGACCACACAACTCCATCTTGTATTGGTCATATTGTAATGGCAGACTCTATGAGTACAATGTATCCCCGTGTTATTTCTTCCTAACTTTAATACAATTTCATGCTTCGAAAAAAAAAAAAAAAAACTCAGAACAGCATAAGTGGATTTACTTGTTGAGTGCGAGACCGGGTGGCATGTGAGGGAGGGGCTGTGCCAGCCAGCCAGCTAGCTGCCAAGAATGTTTTAGAGGGTGGTTAGTTATTGATAACGACCTAGTCATACACACACTCGTACTAACTACCAAATCCAGTGGCATTTTCAGTTATTTATCGGCTAAACAAGGGGTAATTATGATTAACTAAACGCTTTACTTTTATAGTTCTACTGACAAATTCAAGATGTCCCTGTGCAAACCGTGTGAATGTGTATGCATATCGATTCATCATCATCAAAAACTCACACCCATACGAATCTCAGTTGTACACCTGCTGTCATCTGCTGTATACCTCTCCACTGCTGCTGTTTCCTCTGCTATAAAACCTTTCCTCACAGACTCTTCTCCACAAACCCTCTTTTTTCACATAATTCCTCAACGTCTTTATTCCCCAGCAAGCTAAAACCCTAACTTCACTTTTTCAGTCAGATAGAGATCTCAGCAACACTAAATTCATGGAGGATCAAAGAGAGGTATATACATATACTTTTATTCAGTACTGAACCTCTAGAGCTTCTTCTTTAATATATAGGAAAATGAACTTTTTATTATTTTCGTTGATTTTTCAAGAGTTTTTCTTTTTACTTTAATTTTGTGTTTGATTTTCTGTTCATGCTATGGTGAAATGAAATCTATATGTAGGGAGCTTCAATTCAAGTTGTTGTAGTCTTGTGAATTTTGACCTAAAAATCATGTTATTGTAGGCTTCAAGCAAGTTATATGTGTTTTTCTTGAATGAATCTGTGGCTAAAGTTAATTTTCTCTGTGAATGATAATTCTTATAACAACAATTTAATTAATCAATATTAGGTAAAAATGAGACTTCTCTGTCTATTTCTATTTGTTTCTGTTGTTGCTAGTTTATAATTAAAAATAAAATATATCACTAATTTACTCCCTAATTGTCTGTTTCTTAACACCTGTTTATGAAGAGATTGGATGCCTTAGTTTTACTTTTTCAAGGTCAGAAGTCGATCAATCAATCACCACTTTGGTATCGATTAATTGATTTTGGAATTGAAAGTAGGTTAGCATTACGTGTGAAAAATTACCATTCTTTTAGTGTCTTCAAATGCAAATTACAATTAGAAGTTAGTATGACTTCTTACAAAATCAAGAAACTTTATTTTCTTCTCATTTGCATCATCTTAAAGTATCTCATGGCCAAGCAAAGACAAAGATTGTTTTGTAGTACTGTGTATGAGCATTAGAAATTTACTATTTTGGGTTTGTAATTGGTGCAGAAAAATGGACAATGGTTGTCAGTACCTCAATTTGGTGACTGGGATCAAAAAGGAGGAATGCCAGATTACTCAATGGATTTCTCAAAAATCAGAGAGATGAGAAAACAGAACAAGAGAGATCCTTCTAGGGCTAGTCTTGGTAATGAAGATGAACTCGTTAACCCTACTCATCAACTCGACAACAAGAAACAAACCGATAGACACCAACCTCTTCATCACACTCCAACTGTATGTTCCCCTCTCTCCCTATCCTTGGAATTGAATTACTATTATAGTCAACATTGCAATTATTTTTTGTTGTGTGGGTAACAATGGTGAAGCAATTATTAAAGATTGGGAAAGTTAGCAATAAAGAAAACTCTTTTTGTTGAAAAGTATAGAACAAAATGAAAGGATATTTATAATGATAGTGCATTCTAGCTACCCATAATTGAAAATTTGAATTTCATTTGTCAAAACAAAACCCAAATGAATTTGTTCTGATATTTAGTATAGGGTCAATAATTTGAATATCGTTATGTTATTAGTTTGATAAGAACTTTGAAATACCTACTGTAGGTGTTTTGAAATTTGAATAATAAAATCTTTGAAAATAGTTTTTTATATTTTTCGTGGAATTTCTTAGAAATTATTAGGACGATAGCACGATGAATTAACACCATTAAATAATTGGGACCCAACCATTTTAATGCCTTAAGTTAATGGTAAAGTCACCTTATTGAAAACCAGCCTGATTTTGGTATCTGATGTTGATAAATTCATGATTTTGGCATCAAATGATTGTGATGGTTTGATTTGATTGACAAATTAGCATTCAGCAGCTGGTTGGAAGAGGGTATTCAACTATCTATAGTTGGTTTAAAAATAGAAAAAGCCTGTTTCCGACTACTTTGTTGTATTGTAGCTCAAAAACGTGATGACATGGTCCCACACACTCAAAGGGGTGTTTAGTGTTCCAAGTTACTAATCGCCTAAGCCCAGTGTTAACTCCATCAGAAATAGTTGTGCCTTCCAATTGGCATTGCTCCTTGGAATAGCACTTTGATCAATTCAGCATGCACTTGGAAGCACAGCTGGATATAATGGCAAAGTTTGTCTGAAGAATCTTACCTTTAGTGGTGAAAACTAGAAAAATTAGAAAAAACCATCTGAATTTTAGAGGTTGAGATGTACTGAAAATATCCTAAACTAATAGTCAATTGTGTATTATTTTTACTTCTAACTGAACACAATTGCATCCTCTCATTCTTTTCCATCCAAATATTGCAGAAAAGGAGGAGTCGTTTCTTGAGTTGCTTCAACTGTTGTATAAAAGCGTAAAAAGATCACGAAGATTAGAGAATTTGGATTTTCATTTTATTGCTATACTTTCTTCAAGTTCTGATTTTGCAGTATATTTATTAACTTCAGATATCAGAAATGTCGATTATTGCTATTAGTGCTTTCTTGGGGGCCCAAATCATATGTTAGTATTGTATATTTTTTTTTCTTTTTTGGCTAAAATCTGTTCAGACTTCACATATCTGAGATCCGAATCCGAAAGAGACATTAATCTCTGTTCGTTTTGGCTTGACCCTTGGGTTGTTCTTTTCATCTAAAATTCCTGGTTTATGTAATTTGTTGCTGCTCTCTGATGTATAGTTATTGGGCTGTAATCGATCAGCTTTCTATTTATCGAACGTAAGCAGTGTTTTCAAGCCAAAAGGATTGAAAAAGTATGCTCACGCCCTGTTGCAATCATTCTTCGTGGATTCTGGGAGCCAGGCATAACACAGCCTGGTCAATAAGTTGCAAAAGTACCCCAATTGAAGCAAACATTGCAGGAATTGAATCAGGCATCACTAGCCAATTTCATAACATTACAGGAAATTAACAAGTACAACATATTCCTTGACAAGATTGATGATGGTGACGCTGCTCACTTGTACTTTACCAGAATGTAGCTTAATTTTGAGTGAATGCAAACGGGCATTGCAGTAGTCGGATTTTCTAGGCACTATTTAAAGCTCAAAGTCCACTATGCTTGATTTTCTTGGTTCTTTGACAAACGTTTTGAGTTCTTCGTACTTCAAGTTCTTCTGTAGTTCTGCATGTGTTCGTTCAACACCTTTGTTGTTGAAGGTCTGTAGCAGTAACAACTTATGAGAATACTCACAAAGAGCTTTGTTAGAATGAAAATTTACTCTCCTCATTGGTTGTGATACAAAAACATAGTATTGATACCTTCCTCAAAGTTCAACTGCACCACAACTTTGAAGCAATACTATGGTGACATGTTCTCCCCGTTGGTCAATACTTACATCCTTTGCAAACCCTTTTTGTCAACAAAAGTGGCAAAGGAGAAAAATAGGGATTATAATGAATTAAACTAGGGCTGTCAATATACTTCCGAAATCCGATATTCGTTTCCGAAAATTCGACATCCTATAGGATTTAATCCGATTTATCTGATTCCGGATATCAAAATCGGATATGTTATCAGATATTTCCTCTTAACCTTATCGGAACCGGATGAGGCTCATTCCATCAGGATAATATCCGACATCCGATAACCTAGGGTTGTACTTGTAATTTCCATCCCCAAATGTTAGATGTCGAGAATATAGATAGGGTTGTCGATAGGAAGGGGATGCCATTTCAGGGTAACCTCTATCTATTCGTTGGGTTATTTCCCCGAATCCCTAAGTCGTGATATTTCTGTCTCTCATTTATTCATCACAGAATCCCTAAAATTGAGAAAAAAGAAACCCAACGCTGCTTCTGCTGATTGAGACCGAGAGAGATTGAGATTGAATCGAGAGTTTCAGATCGGGAAGAAGTCTTGGGAGATCTAGTAGAACTTATAGATTGGGTTTTGTAGTGGGATTCGAAAAATACTGCAAAAGGGAAGAAAATCAGTAGGGTTCCTGAAATTAATTGAACAGTTTGAATTTAGGGTTTGTTGTGGTCAAAAACAGATCGAGAGCTGTTGTTTCTGTGTTTGAAGATTGAAGAAAAAACATCTGCTATTGCTGGTTCGATAAAGATTCAGATGGGTTAGTGGAGTTGGAATACAAGGTATGGAAAATGTTATTTCCATGAATGATTATGAGTTTTGAAGGTGGTGATGCGGCTGCTGTTACAGGGAATGATGGAATGATATTGTTGAATTTTCAAATAGATGTATGTTAGGAATGATACAGGGAAGAAGAAAGTGGCCTGGAATCGGCCTTAGAATCGACCAGAAACAAAGGATACTCCTGAAATCGACCTGAACCCAAAAACTCTATTTTTTTAAAGTTTTTAGTTTTTTCTCCCAGTTACCAGATTTTATCGGAAAAAAAAATCCGATATCCGATAACTTAGCCTAACATAATCGAATTGGGATTTTTGGATTCTGTGGGATATTATCGGATACCGGATATCCGATAACCTTTAACCTTATAGGTATTGCCAATATCCGGCGGATATTTATCCGTTGCCGTCCCTAAATTAAACAAAAGAGTATTCAAGACTAGAAACACATCCAGCTTTTAGGTTAGACGATTTTACCAAGAAAACTCGGTTTGCGTCAAGGAGCTGTACAGATACAAGTATCTCCTACAAATCCACATCCACTCTCCCCACAAAGATATTATGTTTAAGCACAAGTTCAAAATAACTCGATCCCATTTGATATCATCCCCGAAAGAAAACATGAGCGACCTTGGCTCTAATCACAAGAGAACGATTTTCCTTAGACATTAACAAACTTACTTGCCAGTTATGAAGAAAGTAAATTTGTATCCCAATATTTTTCTCTCTTCTCTCCAGTTACGAACAAAGAAGTTAAAAACAACGATCTTAGTGTTAAAGTCACTAAGATACAAGATTTTCGTGAGAAAAATATTCATCGACAAAAAACTATTCTCTACGCCAGTTAAGAACAAGAGAAAAATTAGTGCGATATAACTCAACATAAGAATTATAATTTCTCTTGCCATGTACGAACGTAGATATTAAGGTCACCACTTATCCCCTGGAAGTTATGCAATCAAGGAAGTAAGTAGATTCCTAGAGAACATCTTAGCAGTATATTCACAAAGTGTAATCGTGCAGAGATCAACATTGCCATTCTCAAAAAAGTTTACTCCTCTTTTGCAAGAATTAAGAGATTAACCTGTGAGAAAATATGAGATGTATGTTATAATCACCAAAATATGATAGCAAAGAACAAATCCCAGAAAATATGTAATACATATATATAATCCATGAATATTAGGTATTTCAAGTCATCTACCTAAATAAAATTTAATTAGATAAACTTTAAACATGCATGATGATAGTATATGGAATAGCTAATGTAACACATAAGAACTACTCCAAAAACTAGTGTTCCTCCTTAAACAATAGTAATAAATTCCTACAAGGAGTTAAATAGTAAAAAGATCCTTGAAGAATATTTTATCATCACCAAACTCGTTGTCAGTAACTGGCATCGGAATATAAGGTTCATGAATAATACTGTTAACTCTTTCCAACCTATTCGGTTGTTGTTTGAGAAGTGCTTCTTGAATCTCAAGAGATTTCTGCAAAGTGTCCTTGAGATCTTGCACTTCCATCTTGGTCTTCTTAAGTTCTTCAAGAATATTTGCAAACCTTTGTTGATTTGAGCAATTTGCTCTAGGTTGCTTCATGTTATTCATTTTTATCTTAAGTGAAACTTTCTCCTTACGGTAGGAATTCTTAGCATCCTTAGTCGTTGAATCAACAACCATGGATACACAGGTGTCACCAGAAGAAATCTTGCTCGAAAATACCATAGCTCAGTTTTTTTTTTTTTTTTTGAGTATGTACCTTGTGCAAAACACAAATATATAGGACTTCAAAAACACTTTGTGTTTTTTTGGAAGAATTCCAAAATAGTGAGAGATTAAAAAGGAAGATTATCAACCTGTCAAGTTCATAAACTGACTGAATTCTTGATAAAAGTAGTTCATTCACGAACCAAATATCAAACTGAAAAGTAAAATACAATTTAACCTTTTTTTAAAGTTTGTACATGGGTAAGTCTTTACAATCTCATTACTTGGAAAATAATGTGAAGGGAGTGTATGCTAAAGTTTCGAAAGTATGAAACCTTTGAATATTCAAGACAAGTTAAAAGCATCTGATCCTTTGTGTGAGAATAAATTTTGAACTTTTAATTATGAAACCGAGTCAAAATCCAGAAAAAATAAACTGGACTAGATTCAATGGAGCAAGGCTCGAAATGAACTGTTATTCTTTTTTACAATGGCATGATCTATTAAAGAATTTTAACTCCGAGTCTGTGATAAAAATATGGAAATTAAAGTAATGAAATTCAAGACAGAAGCTAGAATGTTTGTCTCAAATCCATAGGAGGTGCACAGTTCTTGTCTCTTTTAAGGGTGCATGAGACAAGAAAGCACCATTTCAACACAATTAATTTGTGTTGGGGTGAGCATCACTAAGCTCACTTCTCAATTCCTGCATAGGTTTGTCAATCTCCATTGTTATAGGTCATTTAGATCGTGATCTATTTTTTCATTTAGATTTATCATTTCCCTTAGAGATAATCACACTTTTAGGAGAAGAATGACAAATAGAGTTGCATACCTTAGTCAGATTTGGCTTTTGGAAGAGTTTAAGCACAATATTCAAACGACTAGACCTCCGATGCAGTTTGTTGATACACACCTTACTTTTTGTTTATACTTGAAACACTGTTTAAGTTTGTGGCCTTCAGTGGTATAATAAGGACATGTTTGGTTGGAGGAAGGTTCAAACGCACTTCCAACTTCAGCAGATGTTGATGGGAGAAAGCGATTTGCTGATTTTTTAGGAAAATGGAGAGACGACCTTACGGAGGAGACCCTCAACCGAGCAAATTGCTTTAACCTTTTGCAAACAGATGCACTGCAAAGGGAGTGCTTGAATTCTAGAGATCAATATGTAAGACTCCGACCTAAACCAAGACAATAGTCGCTCCAGAGTCAATTCGGTCACAAGAGAGGATGGGTCGATCTGGAGGAGGGAAGCTGAGAAATGTGTGAGATCAATGGTGATTAAGGATTGTAGGTGTGTTGTGTATATTGTGTGAAGAAATAAGATAAGTTCTGATTGATTAAATTTACTCTGTTGAGAGTGATTTCTCAGACGATGAGTTCTTGTTTTTTGTTGTTTTCAATCATGGTTTCAGAGACTCATTTATATTGCAAGAATTGTAGACACCTTGATTCCGTGAAGTGTGACAGTTGCTGGAGTCTGGGGAAGTGGGAAATAGTGTTAAAACCAGTTGCTCATCGTGCGGAGACTTGGTTGATTGTCCATCCACTACTTTGCTAGATCCTCTAACTGCTTGCACGACTGCTCATATTCTCATCGTAGATGGACACACGTTCCGTAGACCGCCAGACCAAAACCCTAGTTGATATCTCCCCATGTGACACGATTGATGTCTCGTGGTCGTGGGAAGACGTGTATTTAGTTAGTCAGTATTTGACTTGATGAGACGATGGGACGATGAGTCTTTGTATTGCTGAGTCGAACATGATTTACAAATGTTCTAGGATTCATGAATTGAACATATCTGTTGAGACAAATGTATAATTGTCAAATGAATGTCGATAGTTAAAGTGAGCAAATATTTCACATTCGATGAATTGTTGAATATTGATAGTTGAACCAATATTCCTAGTCTGAGCAAGTATTGCTCATCTGAGCAAATGTTGCTCGTTTGATGAATTATTGGTAACGCGACCAAATAAAATATTAATTTTAAGATACTGGCAACTGGACCGGGTATGATCAATTAAAATGTTGATTACGGGATCAACGTAATTATTAGTATTTGAACCTGCTCAGAATTATACATTGCAGAGCCTTGGATTAGAAACCCTAATTTTTGATTAATTGATGATTTATTGAAAATCAACCACGAAGTGAAGGAGGGAGCGGCTACATGGGATGATGGGCCGACCATGTAGCGCCCATATGCTCGAGTGAGCCGACACCAAAGTCTCTTGAAGACCAGTTGGTGAAAGGATGATTAAATGCTGGTTTAATCATTTAGTGAAATAATGCTCGTCTGAGCCTTAGGTGATAAAACCTAATTATAACGGAGTGAGGGACCGACCAAGAAGCCATGGAATCCTCCCTGTTCGGTCACGGGACCGATTGACAGTCGTTTGATGAAATTCCAAGCTGTTTGGAAGAGTTTGAACTTAATATGCACAAATTAGGTCAAATTATGAAAATGTGTGGGACCGGCTTCTTGCAAGCCAAAGGGACGACCCTGGTCGGTCAAGGTAACATGCCCAGGTCACCATAATGTCTGTGTCTCAGTCTTGAGAATTTTGATATTTTCTGGTGTGCATTTGAGCAACATTTGAGAAAATATGAAGAAATCAGGATTTTGCTGAAACCGAGTAACTTCATAAGATGAAGGAAATAATAATAATAAAATAAGGAATTACCAGGTGCAGGACCGGCCACGGCTAGGGCATGGTCGGACGTCTAGTAAGCCCGGTCCCGTGACACCTTTCTTAATTTTATATTATTTCCTTGATGCAAAGGAAATATCATGAAACTGAGGAGTTTCTTCAAATGAAGGAGTTTTCATGAGATGAAGGAAATATGGGCACTACCTGGATAGGGGACGCTTATATTGCGATTGAAAAAATCAGGGGCGAAAATATTAAAATTCCGAACTAAGGGACTTCGGTCAGTACGCTCCCGCGGAATTTTTTTAATACCGCGCGTGTCCTAAATTTCCTTTGTTTTTCTCCGTTGGACTTGTTGTCCCGAATTTTGCTGGACAACGGGAAAATATGGTGTATGACAATGTTTACAATATGCGCTGTCCTGGAAAATACGCTTTGGTACAACGTTTAAAATACTTACTAGTCAAGGAAAACACGTTTTACACCAAGTATAGGACGGACTTACAACCATGACAACCTTATCACAACCAAGTATACAACTATTTAGTCTATATTCTGGAATTGTAAGTCACGTTTGGCACGACCCGTACTTATGTTCTTAGGTCCACGTGCTCTATCTTACACTTGCACAACAAAGTATACAGCAGTATGTACACCAAATATATATTATTATTTTAATAGTTTTACAACATGGACAGCTCGTATTGTGATTCACTTTACACCACTAACCGTAAGTATAAGCAAATAGAAGATGACATCGCGCCAACTTTCTTCACTAGATGTTTTCCGGAGCTGATCGATTTCACGGTAACACCGGTCGAGGTGGTAGGTTTAGTCGCCATATACCGGTATGCAATTGTAAACAAGTGGTAGGTTTATACGCCGATGTTTTCTACTAAGACGATAATATTACGCCAATGTTTTTACTGGTCAACTAAATCCATTATATACCCGATCGAGGTGAAGTTAAAACGTTTCATGTTTTGGGGTAACACAGATAAAATTATTTTTCTGAGTCCAATGGCGCACAACATGATGATGAGATTTTACAATCCATAAAGCTAAAATGCCAGGAGAAGCAAGAGTTGCGTCAATTGTTTAGTTGCATATTATTGTATTTGCATCATGTTCACCATACACCCACCTTGTACCTGAGGATCGACATGTATTTGCACCGTAGACAATAGGCATTGTGCACTTTACTTGAACAGATAATACATAAAATGATCTCTACATGAACACTTTATAACTACTACCAGTGATAATTTTGTTGCTTCCGTATTTTGATATGAGTTAAACTGACGGTTATCATGGCGAAAGGGGTTAATCTGATCAACGCGCATTTTTCCTGATGATCAAATCAGCGCTTCCGTATGATTTGTCGCTGCTTAGCACCTAACCACTTGTATATTTTCTCCATAATTGACTCACAACAGGATTATGAGATTTTAGAATCCATAAAGCTAGAATGCCTGGAGAAGCAAGAGCCGCGTCGAAAGGCTGTGAGAAGAAAACATCAGGCATAAGTTCCTGAAAATGACGAGAGCATTATTATGTAAAGCCCACTGTTACGCCCATATGATAATATATAAAGGCCCAGTGTAACGCAAACGGATTGCAACAAGAGCGCAAGCGGATTGCAATGGGGAGAAAAGACACCCAAAAATTTAGTAATTGGTGGAAGTAGTATTTATGGTTAAGATGTGACTAATATTATCCGGGTTTATTAATCCTAAAAGCAATCTAAGAAAAAGTCACTTAGAGGTAGATGCCGGAAGCACCCGGCTTATATATCTTGAAGTGACTTATTGATAAAAAAAATAAATAATCTTAGAGTGACTCCCCTAACCATGCTATGCTTTACAAATTGCAGAAAAATATCTATGTTAGAGAACCTAACCCTGCTGCCGCAATTAAGAACTAAGACTTTGAAAACCAGACTTGTCGCCGTGGGAGTAGTTTCCGACTTGGACTGAAGAATCAAGGTTGTTGACTTGATTGACTAAAACTTATATATGTTTCTGGGGATCCTGGTGCGAAATCTAACTCCATATGAATTTGGGATCTTATTATATATAAGTTTGAAGCGATAAGTTGGAAGTGAGACTTCCGGTTTGGACTTTGGATGCGTATTTTATTATCGAGGGGAGGCAAGTAAGCTCTTTTTAAGCGCATTTTATCTTGTAAAACACTCGGCATATTTTTCATTAACCTTAAAGTGCCTTTAAATAGGCAGGCATTACATAAAGATGAGACTCTTTGCCAGTAACCCATTACAACTAAACTCCTATTTTGTAGGCATTCTTATCCCACGTATAAATCACACAAATACACATTGAAACTGCCTAGCTAAATGTTGGGCTTAACCCCAATGACCAAATCATGAAGCATATCTTTGACCCAAAATATTAATTACTAAATCTCAATAATTTGGAATACAGACTGAGTACATATTTTTGAACTGATTTCATTGAATAGAAGAAAAAAAACATTCATGTATAGTGAAATAAAAAGAAGGAAAGGACATAAAATAGTTCACTACATCACGCTTTAACACGGAACACCTAATGATATTTAATGAATGGCCATGTACTTTCTGCCAAGAGACGATAGCAATGTTCGTGCAAAAACTCTTTGCCGTACTTTAATTCGTATTGGCTGCGACCCAAAGAGTACTGGAAAAATAATTTATTTATAAGTTATAATGAAAATAATTTATTTATAACTTACTCTCACCATATCAGATTCGTTGGGAACATCATCCGCCCGAGCTTCCAATTCTTGTTTCAGCACTATGCATTCATTGAATAGCAAATCGTATCTTTCTCTAATGTCCTGGAGCGTCCTTCAATAGCGATTTCCGTTTAGCGCTTTGAAAATCATAAACACACATTCCCACCAATCATTGGATGTTTGATCCATGTTAAGGTACGGATCTCCGGTTTCGTCGTGGTTACTGGCGACCCAGTATTCTCTTTCAAAGTCGTGCTTCGTGACAGTGATGTGTGATCTAAGAATAACAACATCCTCTTGATTATTGAATGGAGTTTGAGTCATTTTTGGTGTTTGAAAATGAAGAGTGACTGATTTGGGGAGATTGAAAGTGATGGGTGAATAACTTTGAAAGGATAGGTCTCTTTTTATAGGAAAAGAAAACCCAAAGGCTACTTTTAGAAAAAAAATCCTTTACTTGTATAAACAAAAGCAATAACTGCTCCTACGAGTCAACCGTACTGTTATTTTTAAAATGTTGTAATAACTGCATCTAGTCAATATACTGAGAACATGACGCACTCTCCTATGAAGAATATATATAGGAAAAATCCTTTGGATTCGAACCGGCTCCCCAAGTCAGCAGGTCATAAAACAGTTACCTGTCAGAAATGCTGGGAAGGGGCGAAGGTGACCGTGAAAAAGCATGCGTAACGTTTCCCACTTCCCAAGACGTAACATTTTCGAAAAATGTTCACCAATATCGGCATGATACATTGAGGGGAGTGGGGAAGGGGTGCGGCCGTGGGGTTTCAATAACATTTTCGAAGAAAACGGTACGCCTGTTTCTTCAACTACGCCACTTCCCATGAATTAACAAACCTTGGCTAGTAGTAATATGGATAGTCTTATTCTTAGGCATATTTAGCCGCCTAACTGTTTTTCTGGACTTACAAATCCCAAAATTATTCTCAGAACCCTAAAATATCAAAGGAGTGGCTTAACAATTCGAAATAAAAACGAATTAATGGCTTCCATGATTCAAAATTGTAAGTTTTATGAATCATCGAGTTTCTTAACTAACACGATTTCCATAATAATTTGGTTAAACAGTTCGGAAAAACTAAAAAACGATATTGACGTGATTTTTTCGGGAAAATTCTATGACGGTGTTAATACAAGTTAAGTATATGGTGCAAACACGGTGTAAAAAATTTAATTAGGTTTGAACTCTGATGAGTGATGGTGATGGAAGTATTGTGGATCATTAAAAAATAGAGTTTTGCCAAGTTTACTCATTAAAAAAGGCCTATTCAGCCAACATGATACGAGGGTTCCATCCCCGTTCAACCAAGGTGGAAGCTTATTTTGTCATGGGGGTGAGGATTCGAGGTGTTGTAAGTCGGCATGGTTTGAAATGGACGACCTTGTCGACTGTGTATAAAGTTCTAGTAGTATAATCATGGTTTTAAATCCTCTCAAGTTTTAGAGCATTTTCCAGTAATACTCATTTATTTGAGAAAGGTATTTGTAAAAATTTATTATAACAATGACTACGCTAAAACATATATTTTAACAAACAAGGCCATAGTTCTAGGGTATCAAAGCCCAAACAAGTGCACAAAAGTAACACTAATTTTAACCCCAAAGAAACAACTAAGAGCAATGATAAGTGTGAACACACTACATTTTTACATCTTAATTTACATTTATCTGGTTCTTCATTTTGTAAAAATTTAATGCTTTTGTTGAGTCTTGCAGTTTTTAATAAATATAGCTCAATGGACCGAAATACGGAACTGTGTCCAAAAAATAAAGGGAATTTGAAAGCAGATGAGTCTCTCGGCTATCCCATAACAAGGACGTTCATGGTGGCGCTCTATAAATGTCAAAGAGCTCAACTGGCACGAGCAAGGTCCCAGTCTTGATACTGTTATATATGGGACCAACCTACCTTGTCGAGTAATAAAGTGTATAAAGAAGGAATATGAAAAATATCAGCTTGACTTGCCATATTTTAATGGTCAAAACATAATGAAGACTATGGGAAGATTGATGAGGCAAACAAGGCAGTAAAAGGCACTAAATGATATTTGGAAAATGGCAGGCAAGATCACATATATTGAGGAGAATGACGATATGATCGGCTGAACTTACCATTTACTAATGATGTGTAATTAATCCAAAGAAGGAGCTGGCTTATACAAATGAAATCTTTTTACATTAATAAGAGAATATGGAGGAATATAACATTGTGCTCCACTTATGGAAGCTTGGAAGTGATCAAGGCAACTTAGCACGGGAGGGAGTGGTGATCTTTTATCCTGTGTTTGTATTGATTTTGATCTTTACACCTATCATTCTTATAATTGAAAGTGATCAAACGAGAAGTTGGATATAAAATACGCAAACTCTGCAAGTCCATTTGAGTTGGATAAAAATGAATTCCGTTAATTCTTTTACATTGTTACTTTCAGTTATGAGTAGCCAAATTATTTTTCTAGGATTAGAGAGAAAACCATATTATGTATGCTAGAGTGTTTTAAATTATTTTTCTATACTATCGTTTCTCCATGGCCTTTATATTCTTGTGTAGTAACGATAATAATTAATTTTTACGTGTCCTAATGCTTGAGTAATGAGTTATATATCTATCATAGAGACCAGCGTACCAGTGAAGAAAACTATTAGTCGTTCAAGAATTTTTATTGATTTAAACGATTTATTTTACGAGACGTAATTTGTGTCCTAAATCTTCTTGAGATTTCCGGAGAAATTTTAGAAAATTATTTAACATTCTAATATACATAATAGCGGTGGAATCTCGAAATCCTAGATTTTCGCCCTGTTTGAATACAAAATCACCATATCAATCTTTTGGTCTATTTTAGCAATTCTTGTTTAGTATTTATTCTTTCTTTCATTAGTCCTAAAACCAAATCTTTGAAGAGTCCGAGAATCGAATCCATTTCTTACCACTTGTAAAAACTACATCAGTTTTTGGCGCCGCCGACGCGGACTTGCCTTTAGATTAGGTTTAGATTTTTTTTTTAGTTTTTTTTAATTTTTTTTTATTTGATTTTACTTGGGTATTTTCTTGTTTTTATTGTGCAGGTAATATTCAACATTTATTGTGAAATTGCCTACCAAAAGAGGTAAGTTATAAAACCCAAATTTTTATTTATTTTTATTTATTTTATTTCCTTTTGTATATATTTCCATTATAATTTTTTTTTTAAAAATACACGTTGCACACACCATATTGCATCGTCAGAATTACCGAATTTAGGAAACCTATGGAAAAGTACGCTGAACCCGTGCCTTGGGCCTTATGGGAGTTACAAGCCGAAATTCCACAAGCCTCAGCCTCATACCTTTAGGTATATTTTGCTGAGGTAACCCAAGCTTACCTAATTTAGTAAACCTTGCATTTGCATGTGTAAGATTTTCTTGCTTCACTAGTATTATTGCTTGTGTATGCGCCGTTGGAAACGGGTAGGAGATAGACTTGTGGAAAACGACCTTTTTAGTTTGAGTCCGACCCGTTACACAGATTTTTGTGGTGATTCTATTTTTTCCCAAATGGTTAATGAAAATGCTGGTGAAGTCCCGCCAACCAAAACCCTTAGGGACCGTTTAAACCCGTCTAGAGTGATACGTGAACCTGGGGTTGTTATACCGACCAATACTGTTAAGTTTGATATTTAACCTGGGACATTTGGCATGCTACGTAAGTTTAGGGGGATTGGGAATGAGAACCCGTATACCCATATCTGGGACTTTGAGATGATTTGTGACACCATGAGTTATCCGAATGTCACCAAAGACGATGTTAGGTTGCGTTTGTTTCCTTTTTTCCTAGAAGAGAGAGCCGGTGAGTGGTATCGTATCATTCCTTATAAAACAATCACTACCTAGGATGGACTTGTAGAGGTTTTCGTTAAGAAATTCTACCCACACCATAAGACTGCTGCTGTACGACAGTCAATCCAAACCTTTAAGAAGAAAATAGGTGAGAGCCTACATGATTATGTAAAAAGGTTTAATGAGTTGTTATACCAATGCCCACATCATGGCTTTGATAAAGGCCACATGGCCCAAATTTTATATGAGGGCCTTGATAGTGAAACTAGAATGCAGGTAGAAACAATAAGTGGTGGAGAGTTTACCCATCAGGACCCAGATGAATGTTTTGACGAGTTCATCGAGTTAGCTGAAAAGATTCGTCAATGGGCTTCAATGAGGGAGCCCGAAATAACTAGGAACCCTATCCATAGGGTCAATAGAGTGGATAATGGGTCTGATATCCTTAGGCGTCTAGAGGCCTTAGAGATGAACCATGGGTCCAACCAGACTATGAGCTATAATAGTGAGCCCAGAACTTATCCATGTGCGATCTGCGGTGATCAAAGTCATATTGGACTCCATTGTCCCCTGTTTTACCCTAGTGAAACTACCCGTGATCAGATTAGTGTCCTACATGGCGGCATGAACTCTAAATATGAGGGTCGACCCAAGTTTGACCCATACTCTAATACCTATAACCCCGGTTGGAGACATAACCCGAATTTTCTCGTGGTCTAAAGGTGCGCATCAGGGTGGCCCATCTAGCAACCCACCAACAGGTTTTTCTAGGAACCATCCTCAAGCCCAAGTACCAAGCCCAGTTGATCCTAAGATGATGACTTTAGAGGCATCTATGAAACTTTTGTCCCAAAGTGTTGTTCAGAGTAACCAAAAATTCGATGATTTTATCTTGTTGAGTCAGCGTAACCAACAAAATAGCGACCGAGCTATAGCCAACTTAGAGACTCAAATAAGTCAACTTTCGAACCGGTTAAATGATAGGGAGGACAGGACATTTCCTAGCCAAACGACTCCAAACCCTAAAGGAGTTAACCAGG
This sequence comes from Papaver somniferum, assembly GCF_003573695.1. Classification (NCBI taxonomy): domain Eukaryota; kingdom Viridiplantae; phylum Streptophyta; class Magnoliopsida; order Ranunculales; family Papaveraceae; genus Papaver; species Papaver somniferum. The sequence continues at coordinate 40,792,074 of NC_039359.1, forward strand.
GTAATAGATCAGGTAGTTCTAACCACAATGAGCATGTCAAAGCAGTTATCACTCTTAGGAGTGGTAAAACTCTAGAGAACTCGGTAGAACCACCCAAGGATAGTAGTCCAACTGAAAATGAGACTGAAGTTGACCAAACTTTGTCTAAGGAACCTAATGGGCCTGAGAGTGCTAAGAGTCCAAGTGAGGAAGATATTCCTGAGAGAGTGTATATACCACCTGCACCATTTCCTCAGAGACTAGCTAAGAAAAAGCCTAGTACATATGCTGAAATCCTAGACATCTTTAAGCAAGTTAAGATCAACCTGCCTTTGTTAGATGCAATCAAACATGTACCGGCTATGGCCAAGTTCTTAAAAGACATGTGCACCGTCAAGAGAGACGCTAGTGTCCATAAAAAGACATTTTTGACCCAACAAGTTAGTTCCATATTCTCACAAAAGTACCCAATCAAATTTAAAGATCCTGTTTGTCCTACTGTCACATGTGTCATAGGTAAACAAACCATAGACAATGCTCTATTAGATCTTGGGGCTAGTGTGAATCTTTCAACTTTCTCGGTATATGAACAACTTGGACTAGGGGAGATGAAACCAACTAGGATAACACTACAATTAGCCGATAGGTCAGTCAAAATTCCACGTGGAATTATTGAAGACGTTTTGGTTCAGGTAGAAAACTTTATCTATCCAGTTGACTTTGTGATTTTAGACACTCAACCTGTCTCTAGTCAAGATATCAATATCCCAATTATCCTAGGTCGTCCGTTTCTATCCACTGCAAATGCAGTCATACATTGTCAAACTGGCCTAGTAGAATTTTCTTTTGGGAATCAGAAAATCTCGGTGAACGTTTCTAAAGCGTTACAACCCCCACCGGACCCTGAACACTATGACTCCATATGCATGATTGATTCTCTAGTTGAGAATACCTTTACCACTAATAGTGTTAATGATCCTTTAGAGGCGTGCTTGCCCCACTTCGGAGACTATTATGATGAGGATAGTCATTTTGAAGAAGTTAATGCGTTGTTAGACTCTGCACCAGTAATGAATTATGTAAAATGGAAGCGTAAACCATAACCTCTTCCGCCGACCATAGATAAAACCCTCCCATCATCAGTTAAGGCACCCACCTTTGAATTAAAACCGTTACCAGATACACTGAAATATGTATTTCTTGGTAATGAAAATACTCTTCCTGCCATAATTGCCTCTGACTTAGAGCCCGATCAGGAAAGTAGACTAGTTAGTGTTCTCCGAGATCACAAGACTGCAATAGGGTGGACCATAGCATACTTGAAAGGAATTAGTCCTGCAGATTGTATGCACCACATATACTTAGAAGAAGGTGCCAAAACCTCAAGAGAAATGCAAAGACGTTTAAATCCTAATATGAAAGAAGTTGTTCACACCTAGGTGCTCAAATTGTTAGATGCGTGTATCATATACCTCATATCTGATAGTAAATGGGTCAGCCATGTCTAGGTTGTCCCAAAGAAGTCTGGGATTACGGTAGTTGCGAAAGAGAACAATGAACTGATCCCTACCCGTGTTACCACCGGGTGGAGAGTATGTATAGACTACCGTAAGATGAACTCAACCTTTAGGAAAGACCACTTTCCTTTACCATTCATCGACCAGATGTTAGAAAGATTAGCTGGCCACAACCATTATTGTTTCCTAGATGGATATTCTAGTTATAACCAAATCCCTATAGTACCGGAGGACCAAGAGAAGACAACCTTCACATGTCCATTTGGTACTTTTGCTTACAGGTGTATGCCTTTTGGGTTGTGTAATGCACCTGCAACATTCCAACGTTGCATGCTAAGTATCTTCTCGGACATGGTTGAGCGATTTCTCGAGGTCTTTATGTAAGATTTTCGGTGTTTGGTTCCTCTTTCGATGAATGCTTGCACCACCTTACACTAGTTCTAGAACGTTGTAAAGAAAAGAACTTAGTCCTTAATTGGGAAAAGTGTCATTTTATGGTTAAATCTGGAATAGTGTTAGGACATGTGGTGTCCTGAACAGAAGTTGATCAAGCCAAGGTTGACCTAATTTCAAAATTAAGACCACCTAAGAATGTAACAGATGTTAGATCTTTCCTTGGCCATGCTGGATTTTATCAACGTTTCATCAAAGACTTTAGCAAGATTGCCTTACCTCTGTTGAACCTACTTGCTAAAGATACTGCATTCGTATTTGATGAAGCCTGTGTTCAAGCTTTTGAGTAGCTGAAATCATTGTTGACTTCTGCCCCTATCATCCAACCACCCGATTGGAACCTCCCATTTGAACTCATGTGTGATGCGTCCGATTATGCGGTTGGTGCTGTCCTTGGCCAACGACGTAATAAAGCACCTAGTGTGATTTATTATGCCAGTAGGACCCTAAATGATGCCCAGTTGAATTACACTATCATTGAGAAAGAAATGTTAGTCATCGTTTTTTCCTTGGAGAAATTTAGATCATATCTCCTAGGGTCTAAGGTCATAGTATATTATGATCATGCCGCTCTTAAATATCTCCTTTCGAAGAAGGACTCAAAACCTAGGCTGGTCAGATGGGTATTACTTTTCCAAGAATTCACTCTATATATACGTGATAAGAAAGGGTCTGAAAATGTAGTAGCTGACCGTTTATCCCGTATACTTGATGAGACTAGAGATGATGAGAGACCAATCCATGATGCGTTCCTCGACGAACAATTATTTTCCATCTCTGAGTTACCCTGGTTTGCTGACATTGTTAATTATTTGGTAACTGGTCAAATGCCTGACCATTGGTCTAAACAGGATAAAGTTAAGTTCTTGTCTGAGGTTAAATACTTTTTCTGGGATGATCCATACTTATTCAAGTACTTCCCTGATCAGATCATCCATCGTTGTATTCCTGACAACGAAATCTCCAGTGTCCTGACTTTTTGTCACTCTGGAGCTTGTGGGGGTCACTTTAGTTCTAATAAAACAACTGCGAAGGTTTTACAATCTGGTCTTTATTGGCCAACCCTGTTTAAGGACTCCCACCTATTTTGTTAAAGTTGTGAGAGATGTCAGAAGTTAGGGAAGTTGACCCGCTGTAATATGATGCCACTTTATCCTATACTAATAGTAGAAATATTTGATGTGTGGGTTATAGACTTTATGGGTCCTTTTTTCAATTCCTATGGTAACCTTTACATCTTATTAGCCATTGACTATGTGTCTAAGTAGGTTGAAGCAATAGCTACCAAGATAAATGATCGCCACGTTGTGATCAAGTTTGTTAGACACAATATTTTCTCTCGATTTGGTATGCCTAGAGCAATCATTAGTGATGGAGGTTCCCATTTTTGTAACAGGTCTTTTGAGACGCTCATGAAGAAATACTCTATTACCCATAAGGTTTCTACACCTTACCACCCACAAACTTGTGGCCAAGTAGAAGTGTCTAATAGGAAGATTAAACAGATTTTAGAGAAGACCGTAAACCCTACCCGGAAGGATTGGTCTTTGCGCTTAAAAGAAGCTTTATGGGCTTACCGAACCGCTTTTAAGACTCCACTTGGGATGTCTCTGTATAGACTAGTCTTCGGTAAAGCCTGTCATTTTCCTGTAGAATTAGAACACCAAGCTTATTGGGCCATTAAAAGGCTAAACTTTGACCTACCTATTGCTGGTGATAACCGTAGACTTCAGCTCAATGAGTTAGTAGAAATTCGTAATGATTCTTACCAAAATGTGAAAATTTACAAGGAGAAAACCAAAGTTTTTCACGACAAATCGATTCTTCGAAAGTCGTTTACACCAGGACAGAAAGTTCTCTTGTATAATTCTCGCCTTCACCTTTTTCCTGGTAAGCTTAGATCTCGTTGGACTGGCCCATTCTATGTCAAGACCGTTTATCTGCACGGTTCTGTTGAGGTTAGGAACCATGATACTGGAGAGACTTTTAAAGTCAACGGTCAGCGGTTGAAACCATTTATCGAATTGACCAACCCTGAAGTGGAAAATACAAATTTACAGGATCCCGTTTATCACGACTAATTTTCTGCAGGTACAGTCATGTCTGGCTGAAGACATTAAACTTAGCGCTTTATGGGAGGCAACCCACCTTTGTGGTACTTGGTCCTGGTAACATCTTTCCTATTTTTCTTTTGATCAACATTTCTCTTTGTTCATTCATTTATTTATATCTGGAACATCGAGGACTATGTTCATTTTAGGTTTGGAGGTAAGGGAGAAATTTTTTAGTTGTACCAAGAATCTCCAATATTTAGAGTCACATAGTATTCAGTTAGCTAAGTGTACATACTGTTTCTCACTGAAAAGATGGAAATTGGAATTGCTAGGGATAACATTCTATTGAGACATTAGAGAAAAAAACATTGAGATCTTTTACATTCAGGAGAGAACATGTTCCTTTTAGAGGGTAATCGTGATGGACCGAACCATCCATGATGGAAAGGAAATTAGGCCTGAAGGAAATGCAGAAAGACAAAGCATCCTCACAATGTAGTCTTAGTTACTGGATTACGACTCTCTCTCAGTAGAAACTTATCATCATCAACAAGTGGAGTGACATCAAAATATATGAAGAAATTTAAAGAGTTTATGGTTTAGAAGCAACATTAGAAAGAAGAATTCAAAAATCAAAGTTGAAGACTTAGTTACAAGAGCAAGGAAAATCAAACGTTGAAAGTTGTTGAAGTACATGATACCAAGACATTACACATCGAAAAAATCCAAGTGCTAAAGTTCTTCTCTCATGGCCATGTAAATTTTAGTCTTGTTATTATTGTTCCATTAAAAAAAATGAAAAATATATATATATACATTTAAATTTTTGTTCAAAAAGGCCATAGGGAAGTAGAAATCTTTAAGGAAGTTTCAAGCAAGAAATTGAAAAATTAAAGAGAAGAGTTAATTGTCAAGGTTCTACAAGGTTCAAGAGTTTATCATCAATAGTTGAAGCCGAAGAAGACGTTGTTTCTACTTAGCACTATGAGAGAGTCGAAGAGAGGTGCATATTGGTTGCTTTGTTAGTCCGCTTTCCATATGGCACAAGATCTTTCTAGCACTGGTTCAACTCATCACACGTAATTTGTTCAGCTGTGTAGCAGATGTCCCTCTCATCTTTATCTCTCTCCTAATCTTATCCAGCTATAAAGCAGATGCATCTTACAATGTTTATCTAGCTGTGTAGCGGATATCTCTTTATCTAGCAGTGTTGCGGATGTGTCTCACCTATTCTTTATTCAGCTTTAGAGATGGTACCTTTAATTTCTCTGGCATTCTAGTTACTTGGAGATAGGTTGAGAATATGTATGTCATCATAGATATTTGAATACTTGTGACCAATTTGGAGTAAATGGTTTTGTGGGTACACCTCTGTTAAACCCTCCCGAGAGGTTTGCTCGGGACTAGCAAAATGTAGGTTTGGGGGTATTTGATAAGTATGTAAACACTACATTTTTACATCTTAATTTACATTTATCTGGTTCTTTATTTTATACAAATTTGATGGTTTTGCTGAGTTTTGCAGTTTTTAAAGCAGATGAATCCCTCGGCTATCCCATAACAAGGACGTTCATGGTGGCGCTCTACAAATGTCAAAGAACTCAACTGGCACGAGCAAGGTCCTAGTCTTGATACTGTTACATATGGGACCAACCTACCTTGTCGAGTAATAAAGTGTATAAAGAAGGGATATGAAAAATACCAGCTTGACTTGCCATATTTTAATGGTCAAAACATAATGACAACTATGGGAAGATTGATGAGGCAAACAAGGCAGTAAAGGGCACTAAATGATATTTGGAAAATGGCAGGCATGATCGCACGTATTGGGAGAATGACGACATGATCGGCTGAACTTACCATTTACTAATGATGTGTAATTAATCCAAAGAAGGAGCTGGCATATACAAATGAAATATTTTTACATTAATAAGAGAATATGGAGGAATATAACATTGTGCTCCACTTATGGAAGCTTGGAAGTGATTAAGGCAACTTAGCACGGGAGGGAGTGGTGATCTTTTATCCTGTCTTTGTATTGATTTTGATCTTTACACCTATCATTCTCGTAAATGAAAGTGAGCAAACGGGAAGTTGGATATAAAATAAGCAAACTCTCTAAGTCCATTTGAGTTGAATAAAAATGAATTCCCTTAATTCTTTTGCATTATTACTTTCAGTTATGAGTAGCTAAATTATTTTTCTAGGATTAGATAGAAAACCATATTATGTATACTAGAGTGTTTTAGATTATTTTCTATATTATCGTTTTTCCATGACCCTTATATTATTGTGTAGTAACGATAATAATTAATCTTTACGTGTCCTAATGCTTGACTAATGAGTTATATATTTATCATAGAGACCAGCGTACCAGTGAAGAAAATTATTAGTCATTTAAGAATTTTTATTGATTTAAACGATTTGTTTTCCGAGACGTACTTTGTGTCCTAAATCGTCTTGAGATTTCCGGAGAAATTTTAGAAAATTATTTAACATTCTAGTATACGTAATAGCGGTGGCATCTCGAAATCCTGAATTTTCGCCCTATTTGAATACAAAATCACATATCAATCTTTTGGTCTATTTTAGCAATTCTTGTTTAGTATTTTTTGTTTCCTTCATTAGTCCTAAAACCAAATCTTTGAAGAGTCCGAGAATCGAATCCATTTCTTACCACTTGTAAAAACTACATCAAGCAACACAAGTTTCACGACTACATAACAAGCAACAAAAACCTAAATTCTTCTTTGACTTTATCTTCATCTGCATTCTTCACAATTTTCAGTGATGATACCTCATCCCTCTTTACAGGGGTCCTTTCTCCTCTATTGCACCTACTAAAGTTCTCATATGCCCAAGCAAGGCGACATGTTGCTCTTAACCGATAGAAAGATAATCCAAATTTACCAAAAATAAAAAGATACAAAGGGTATGAAGGTGAAAAACAAGTTTTTAATCAGATTCCTCGGATGACTGATCAGATACACTGTCACTAAGGATCGACTTCCCTTTACCGCTATCAACGCCAAAGGTGCTGGCAACATCTCCACGAGAGCTAGCGCCAATTTCAGAAGAATGAGGAGGGAGAGACTCGGTCAAATCAAGATGCTCACGAGCATTCTTAAGCTGTTGATTAAGCTGGACAATTTTATCCTCCAGAAGGTTTTCATTTAGCTTAAGCTACCTATATTTCGCGCTAAGATCTGCAACCTGACGAGTTAAACTCGCGTTGTTGGATTTTTCAATCTCAAGCTTTGCTGCTAACATCGACCGTGCAGAAGGAGCCTCATCGGCTTTCTGCTGGAGACACTTTGAAAAATTAACCCCTATAACAAATTCGTTCATGAACTGACAAAAATACTTCGCTAATCAGTTAAAATGGCTAATAATAGAAAAACCACAGATGAAACAAGAAAGTTTATTTGCATAATGAAGAAATTCTTACCGAGACAAGTTTCGATGCCATCCGATTCTCTACCTCGGAAAGCCTAGAGGAGGAGGGTGATGGATCAGTCGAGTGGCAAGAAGCTAGTAACAATTTTAGGGCGGATGCACCATCTGAGTCGCTATGCACGCTCGAATAAGAGCCACTCGCACAACAACCAGAAGAATTGGGAACCTTACACGAAGATACAACATCCCTTTTCCTTTTGGATTGGGAAAAAAACCCGAGATCCATAGTTTTTTTTTTTATCTACAATAGATAAGAAAGAATGAACAAATTAAAAGATATAGTACTGTGCGCCTTATCTCTAATATGCACAAAAATAAAGAGTTACAAAATAACTCACGAGGAAAAGGAAAGGCTTTCAGCCTCAAAAAGGCATCAATTCGATTACCATGCTCATATGGACCTGAAAAGATGAGGGGGTACTTATCATTAAACTTAGTGCCATCCAAATTATTGTACATGAATGAATTTTTATGTTCAAAGCCGAGTGATAATTCCGGACTGCTACAAAAAATGCTCTTTAGATAAGAACCAGGGATGGTTCGAACTTCATAATTAGAAGACAATATGGCAGAAGTTATCTTTCTGTTTTTGGGAAGATTATGATTCCGAAGAATAATGGAACACATGTAATTGAAAATTTTCGACTCCATCTCCGCTGGAGAAAGATTTTTAATATACAGGAACTCATGAACTAACGAAGGAATGGGAAACATGAATCCACACTGCAAGTGCGATTCGGGAATCAATAATTCTCCTTCCTTCAAATCTTTGACATCATAGGCGTTAATCGTATACAGGGAAGGCCAGCGAACCTCTATACCGCAACAGGTCGGAAGATTATAAAATTCAAAGATTGTTTCAGGTGGAGTTGGAAAAGGTACCATTACCATAATGAGAATCAAGAAAAAGAATATGGTACTATGAAGGAAGGTTAAACGTAGAAAAAGGTTGAAAGAAGTCTGAAAGATACAAGATACTGAAAAGGAAATTTACAAGACTAATTTATATACAAGGGAAAAAAACTTAATGGAATAAAAAACTAGTAACCGCCTAAACCGGTACACCTTCCCGAGAGGGTTATTGATACTCAGTTTTAAACTCCTCGGTTTTACTAAATAATTTTAACTTCTTGAATTCTGAGAAAACCAACCGCGCCAATCCAATAAGTTTTCAAGCAACCAATTGTTTTCCAGCTCCGCCACCAGAACAAAATATAACACAAGCTGGGTGCTTCCTAATCTATGTCTAAGTGACTGTTCCAAAGATATCTCTTGTGTCCTTAACCACCAAAAATATCTTTTTTTTGAAATGGAAAAGATATATTGAAAGATAAAAAGATATGTACAGATTATTTACAAGGTCAAGAAACCATCACAAAGAGAAGATTACTATAGCTACAAGTACATTATATCCTCCCAATGATTCATAATCTGAGTTGCAGATTAGTTTTTAAAACCTCCGTAGTTGAGCTCCATAGATGAATCCATTGCTTTATAGCAATCTCTAGCCAAAATAATTGCACTAACTCTCCCAAGAAGGCTCGTATCCTTTTTAAAATCACCGACGTTAGGCCTTGCTTTATACACTAAAATGTACCCCATCCACTGCAGACAAAATGGTTGAGTAAATTTTGGTGCATAAAACGGGTATTAACGAGAATTTTAAAAGGTTCCAAAATATATTAATCCTAATAATGGTGCGTTCTACAAATTGCATAAAATATCAAGTTTAGAGTCGTATACCCTGAACTACAATTAAGAACACTACTACATTGTTTCCATCAATGAATCCATATCCAGCAATACTAGGATTTCATTTATATGAACCATGCATACCAATAAAAGAGGCAATAATCCTATTGCCGTTTAAAAGAGCATTATTTGTTTCAAAAAGATCAGAAAGCAGCCAAATAACTATATCGCAAGAACTCTAATCAGTGAATGATGCAGTTCAAACAACTAGCACAACTAGTATCGTTCAAACAAAAACAGATGCACGCCAAACCCTGTGAGATTATAATGTTGATGCCCAATTGATCGAATCTATCCTTATCAATTAAACTGAATAAATACCCCAGGAAGATGAGCATCATTCATCTTCCTCTCATGTTCTTCTAGTTTTACGGCTTTCATGGAAGTTCATGATATGTCTCTTCTTTCTGTTGTTGAGCCCTTGAATCAATTCTTTATGTTTCCCGTCTTATTTTATTTCTGGCTTGCAGTATCACTTTTCCTCCGCAGGTCAAAGTCTTGTTAAGTGAAAGATTTTTGCCGAGATTGGGGATAACAGTATTTCCTCTCGATTGTTACGTGGTACCTGACTTGATCTTTGGGTCACCATACGCAAAGAGCTATCAACCGAGCCTGTTGGAAGATCCTCTTTACTATGCGACTCTTAGCTTGGAGTCAGCTTGTCGTGGTTATGCTGATTACTGACGGTGATGCTGATTACCTTGCTGTTTTAGGATGCGTTGGCGATGATGAGTTTGGCTAAGGGTTTTATGAGGTGGATTGAAGATGAGCAATAGTAAGGATATTTTTGAGTAATATGATGTTAGTATGCTTGCAAGCTGATTACAAAAGGTTTGCAAATGGATTGCAGCAGAATAGTGAGACAATACAGTGAGAGTGTAAGCTTTATATTTAGTTGTGTGTTGACTAAATGAGTGGATGTAAGACATCCAAACTAGACTTTAAACCATAGTGTAACTATAGTAAACCTCACCTAAACTACACTCACCTCCTCTTATCCTACGCTCTCAAAATTGTCAAAATTCTACCATTTTTTGTTTCTTTAATTACACTGTCAATTCTAATGGAAAACCAAAAATGATGTTCGAAGTAGAATCTGTTTCTCGCAAACACTTTTCTTCTCAATCCAAATCCAACCATCCCTGGAAAAAAAAAGTTCAGTTACCCAAAATCACAACAAAAAAATATCCAAGTTCGGATTTCATGTATGAAGTATCAATCGATGTCTGTAATTAACAATCGTACAAGTTGGATTTTTGATCTGGTCAAATTTTACCTTGAGAATATTTAAATAATGTATTCACCAGGTATTCATACAATTAATGATACTAATTTTCACCATTCTGATATGGTTGATGATGTTCAGCGAGTTTTTGAAGATTTAAGAGAAAATCTTGGATTATAAGTTCTTGAGAAACCCATCTTCCGTACAATATTATATGTGAGTGTTTATCCGTGATGATCCTTGTATTTTTCTGAGGAAGATGGTGTTACTTTGAGGAGGTAACGACTAACTGGTGAGGTGAGTCATCGGTATAATTTAGGTTGTTTAAACTATGGTTTGGGTGACGTCAAAAAATTCCAAATGATTGGCGTGCATGCTGGTAGATCATATTTGATCTAGCACTGCGAGAGATAAAATTTGTCGGCAACCATCAAATCCCATAAAGTACATACCAGAACTTCTATATCATCATGAAATAAACAAATTTGATGTTGTCAACCACACATCACCATAATAATTAAACTAATAAAAAAAATTTAAATATTTTTAACTCAATTATAAAAAAAAAATTCAGATAGTGTTGCTCAAAGGAAATTCATTAATGAATATTAAAAAGTAAATTCAACATTTGCCTCAGACATAAGAGGACTTATCAAACAAAAGACGAACCTTCAAACATCGCCTCGAAAAAGCACATGAGGAATTACAAATGACGACCACAACCTTTAAACATTTCCTCGGAGCACATACGAGGACTTTAACACAAAACTATCAACAAAATCTCAGGGAGGAATAACAGAAAATAAAACCACAAGCAGCAGGTACTAACACCATTAAATTGTTCAACAATTTTATCTGAACCCTCGGATGGACCACCAGGTAAATTTGGCTCTTCATCAAGGGTCTGAGCAGGAGTCACGATATTGGAAGTAGTAGCGACATCTCTTTTACCTTCGCGACGACCATCCTTGTACGCGTCTTTTATCTTCTTTGCATAGTCAACATGAAGATCTTCAGTTTTCTTGGTCCAGTCAGCGCGCTCAGCCTCTAGCTCCTCCTCATGACGAGCCTCAATACCAACAAGTTCACCATCTAAATTCGCATTCTCCTCATTGAGTTCAGCCACTTGCTTCTCTACCTCTATCAAACGATTGCGAGCTTCTGCGAGTTAGAAAAAACAAAGACGAGTTAATCAATGCAAAGTTGTAAAGAACAGTTAACGTAGTAAACATACTGATTAAAGCAACCTTTGTGGTTGGTTAAAACAAAATTAGGGTCTGCTCAAGTTGGGCTCTCTCCTTGAGTGGACGAATCATGGCTACCAATAGAAGGACCACTTAGACAAGAAGCAAAATAAAATGGTAAATACCTTCAAGTGCTTGTTTTTCCCGGCGCAAAATATCAATCTCTTGATTAGAAGCATTCCGACTGGATTGCACACGGTGAGTATCCCCCTCAATGGTTTTGGCTCGTTTTCTAGCAACACGAGAATTGGACAACATTGCAGTATAAAAGCGTTGGGCCTAACACAAGAGTAAAAAACTTAAAGTTAGACAGGGGAAATTAAAATGCACTTATCAAACATAAAAAAGCTGTAAAAACTTACCATGGTATTGCTCCAACGCTGAATAGCCTCGTCTTGCGTGTCGAAAACCTGTGCTTGGTCCTCCACGCTCATATTAAGGAACTCATCCGAGCAAAGGACACCAGCAGCTTGAGCAACTTCACCAAACACAGTTATCGAAGTAGATGAGGAAGGAACAACTGAAAAATTAGCAAAACCACTTGCAAATGAATTAAGCACACCAGTGCCACCACCAACAGAAACAAATTTACCACCGCCACCCAGAGCACCTCCATCGGATGGAGCATCCTTTCCATCACAACCCATACGGACATCCTTACCACCACCTGGAGCAACTCCATCGGATGAAGCATAATTTTTAGCGACGTCACTCTTCTGGGGAACAACAATATCGCCCTCAGAGTTAAAAGACTCGGACTCAGGGATGGATTCATCCATATCATCAACACCATCATCATCATCAAAAATACAAGAAAGATCAACATCAATAGCATGCATACTAACACGAGCTGGAGCATTAGAAGGGCCCGATCCAGCTGTAACCTGCCCACGCTGCAAAATTTGAAATCAGATGCTATTTTATAAAACATGGGGAAATCACAAAGAAGTATTTTCTACCTGAGTATCCTCAGCATCCCGAATAACCTGCGCCCGAGTGACCCGACACTTACGAACCGGTGTAACAACCCAGTTAAGCTCCCAGGGCCTGTAAGCCGGCAAATGACCATGCATATCAGGAAGCCCAGGATGAACACCACCGACATCGTCCCAGCCATAAACGTAGGGACCAACAATCCGAATAGGATACAAGAACCACTTCGGATCGTTAGTCTTACGTAGGGTGGTGTTACTCGGAGAATGAGGATCAAGATCGAACAGAAGCAAAGGACCCCTTAAAGCACGGCGATTCCTCGAAATACCCACACCAAAGCCTTTGAACTTCTCACCAAGCTGATGGCACCAGTAATTATCCAAGAAGCTATCAGGAGTATACAGATCATACTGGGAAGGGACGAACTGGTTCCTCTCATGCGCCGTAAGTATACCCTGGCTACGAAAATCACATTCTCGAAGAATACACTAGAAGTTTCCATTAGGTTGACACAAATCCCTTTGAGGATTAAGACTAGCAAGAACCTCGAACTGGAAGGTGTTCAGAGGGTTGTATAAGGGTGGACGAAGCCCCGCCTCTAGCTGACCTTCTGTAACCACGATCTCATTTGGTCCACATGGCTGCTCGGCAATCTCACAGGTCAGAATGCCAGTCTGTTTGTCAGGATGAGCATAAGAAACGTTGAATCTCTGAAGATGGTAGTCGGATTTTAGGTTCTCTAAATACAAAGCAGCTGTCGCTGCCATCTCCGCAGATCTGCTACTTGAACCGTGATGTTTAGATGCAAGTATCTTATTACCAGAACTGGAAAAGTTCACCAAATAAAGAACTATTGTCAGAAACAGAAACTGATAAAATACAAACAGAAAAAACGAAACCAAACATTATGAGACAGTAAAAGTAACCGAACAAAAACCATAATACAGTAAGGAACAAGTGATGACGAACACAAAAGATAATCTCAAAAAGGATTGGTACTTACCGTTTTGGTAGACGCTTTGGTAGACGAGATGGAGTTCTTCCAGACATGATATGATCTTTGTATAGATGGAGTTAAATATAATAAGGAAAAAGACAAAGAAAACAAAGTTCTGAAACTTTGCAGGAGAAGTGACGAAATGAAAATGAGCACATGGCGCACTCTCCTATGAAGATTATATAGAGGAAAAATTCTTTGAATTCGAACCGGCGCCCCAAGTCAGCAAGTCATAAAGCAGTTACCTGGCAAAAATGTTGGAAGGTGCGAAGGTGACCGTGAAAAAGCATGCGTAACGTTTTCCACTTCCCAAAGACGTAACATATTTGAGACATGTTGACTAATACCGACATGGTACATTGAAGGAGCGGGAAGGGGGCGACATTTTCGAAGAAAGCGTTACGCCTGCTTCTTCACCTACGCCACTTCCCAAGACGTTACAGCTTACGCCTGACTCTTCACCTCCGTCTTCCCAAGACTTAACGATTTTTTTTTGTTTTTAATTAGAACCTGCTTGCCTCGGTAAACGGAAACAAAAATGCTCTGAGTTTGAGTCTTTATAGTTTCTACTTGCTCTAAGATTTGGGCTGTCTTAACTAGGTTTAGGGACAAGTAATTTAATTAGGTTTAACAGTCGATCCTATTTCTCATACAAATCAAAGGTATTCACTACCAAGAATTTTTTTTTTTATTGTTTAAAATAAATTTGACATAGTAGTTGATGATGATTGACGATACCCGATTGAAGGAGAACATGTCTAATAATTTCGTTAACAAATTTGTTTTTTTTTTCGTTCTTTAATATAAATCATTAACACACGGGGTTAACTATTCCTTAGAAAAACAAGACACGTGGCGAAATATAATCGGTCAAAACAGGGGTCAGTAAATTATTAGGCACAGACGGTTTTGACCCAAAAACCTTCTCCGGATTCTTCCCCGTGACGTGTCGTCCACTTAGTGACTAATCCAACACTAATGGCCCCCAAGAAACTCTATTAATAAGCCCGTTTAGCTGAACGTGATTTTAAATTAGGTGTTATGGTGACGCATATACTATAAGTTAGTGTTTACTGCTCCACCCGGCTTTTAAAATTACGTTTGGTGTCCTACGCGCGCTTTATAACTTTATGTACCTATTTAGAATTGCCAAAAAAAAATGTTCTCATATATACACACTTCGTTTACAATATAGACATGTGGCACAATTATCAGCTGGGAGTGCGCCTGGGTTTGTTGTCCTACATGGTTTATCGCAACAACACTAAAGGTCCGTTTGGCATGGGTGTAGTAATAAGAGGTAGTGCAGTCAACGGTGAGGTCAAGGACTGCATTCAATATAAAAGTATTTGGCAGGGCTCGGAATGCAGGACACTGGAATTACGCGTAATCCATACTACCTCCATTGGGCAGTGTTGAACACCGAGCTCTAGAGGTCTGCATTAAAAGTTGCCCATATTACAACATCCAACTACCTCCTTTGACAAAGTTTGACTATTATCAATTTTTCAGATCTCTTCCCGTATTTTTTTCTGTGAAGATTAAAATTGAATCTTCTTCTTCCCATGTTCTTTTTTGTGAAGATTAAAACTGAATCTTCTTCTTCCCCTGTTCTTTTCTGTGAAGATTAAAACTGAAGCTTTTTCTTCCCTGTTTGACCCCCTCCAAAGATCAAGATCGTTTTATTTTCAAAATGAGATATAAAAACAAAAGTTACGAGTTCTTGATTGATTTAACATCTGAACGGAGATACCCACAATTTTTTATTTTCATATCTTCCATAAATCAAGATAAGTTTTCATGTCTTGTGTAGATTAAGATCATGTATGTTGTATGTTCTTGCTTGTTATCTCTCCGAAGGTTAACAATTTTTAGTTTCTAGGATTATGAATTTAGTAAGCAAAGGGAGATCTTTAGGGTTTTGAAAAAATATTCCATGGAAGGGTTTGGAATTCAAATCAACGATTTCCCAGGTTCTAATTCTTCTTTTTGATGCAATCTACAACAAGAGATTCTGGGGGCTTCAATTTAACCAACGGAAAGAGTGTTTGTTTTTACAATGTGGGATTATTTTTCTGGTTTTAAGAATTAGGTTAGGAATATATGATTATGATTGAATTTTTTTTTTGATTAATCAGTTAGTCCCTTTTTTTTTATAAATTTGTTTTTTCTTTTTTTGATTAATTTGTTCTTCCCTGTTTTTTTTTCTTAATAAAATATGCATTACATGAATCTCTACTACTTGAAACGTGCCAAACAGCAAAACCACAATACAAGTGATAGCTTGTGAATAAAATTTGTTAGTGTTTCATTCAATTTCCCCAAATGTATAAAAAATTTCGTAGTTAATCGCAATGAGAGCGTTTATCTCAGTTTCCCAAAGATTGAATTCCTGTAGTATAAGTATTTTGGATGATGACGAACAGTGGGGATCTTATATCGATTTAGTGGTGGTGCTCTTCAGTGGACAGAAGTTAACCTTCCCTAACTGTTTCACTAGAATCCCTGGTTCACTAACGGGTCAACGACCACAAACTTAGGACCCTAACATATCAAAACCTACTACCCAAACACTAAATAACTTTTTAAGGGTGTAAAAAATAAAGTCAATAGATGTACTTTAGGAAATATAAAAACATATATGAGTGGAAAATATGATAAGACAAATGGAAAATACGAAAATTTAGGGTGGGAAATAGGTGGAACCTAAATTTCAAAGTAGAAGCAAGGAAAACGAAAATGCTATATGGAAAGAAAACGGGGTACGTTAGTGCTAAAAGAGTTGGCTTAAGAAAAATGCTTCTACCATTAACGCTCCTGTTATTGCTAATAGCTAGGACAAAAAAGAAACAAAAAAATAATGTTATTTGTCCATACCACACATTTAGCTTCTCCTTAATTATCGTTAAAAGAGGAAACATTAGTATGTCTGACCTCACCGCTAAATTGTTACTCAGGACAGTTTTAGACGAGTGCTCATGTAGATGGAAGGATTTCATTCATAGAAATCGTGTTAAGACCTGTAAATTAGATACATATTAATCATCTATTGTTGATGTGGGCAAGCCAAGAACCAAATTATAGAATTTGGAAAACTATTTACCTTTGGGATCCAATTCAAGCAATACAAATCCTAATTAAAAGCTATAGGTCAGTAAGCTGTACAAATGGTTGCATAGCATAGTTTCTTTTTCTAAGTGTGGAGAGCATTTTCAGTGATATTCATTTATTTGAGAAAGGTATTTGTAAAAATTTATAAATGACTACACTATAACATCAATTGTACCAAACAATGCGATAGATCTAGGGTATCTGTTGGGTATTTGGGGGAGCTTCTTTATTGTTGTTTTTTGTACGAACTTGTGAGTTTAGTAGTTCTTAGATTTTCTTATTCACCTTTTCTTTTGTTATTCAGAACTCTCTTTTCATTCATTTCTTTCTTACAAGCCGACCTTGGAAACCCTAGTATTTTCTACAGATTTCAGTTCTTATCTCTACTAATTTGTTTTAGTTCACACTTACAACCGTCTTTAACCAAGATATTACAAGTCTCTCCTACGCTCTAATTCTAACTACAAAGAAACAAACTAAGTGCAACACAAGTTTCACGACTAGAAAACAAGCAACAAAAACCTAAATTCTTCTTTGCAGGGGTCATGTATCTTCATTTGCATTCTTCAGAAGAAAGAAAGGGTACGAAGCAAGGTATTGAAAGCATAAAGCGGAGCGTGAAGCGTTTTTCATTTTTACGAAGCGATGCGTATGTCGAAGCGTGAAGCGTCACTTCATGGTTGATGTTTGAAGCGGATGTTTACTTATAAATAAATTAGTCGTAACTAGTAATTATAAATTTATTAGGAAGATAATATCGATATAAGTCTAATTTTTATCAAAAGCAAAGCGTGTGTACACCAGTTCAACCTACTCCAGATGAGTGGGAGGTGGGGTATTCAATTCCCCCTTAAAATATTCATATTTTTCTTTTAAAAGCTTTAAAAATTAGGCGAAATTTTTAAAGCTTCATGAAAGATGCGCTTCACATGACCGCTTCGAAGCGAAATGGTGAAATTTGAAGCGAAGCGTACGCTTCATGAAAGATGCGCTTCACATGACCGCTTCGGAGCGAAATTCTTCAACTCAATGTTCTTTAATTAGACGTATTATTAGACTAATTCATATTTCGTATATATAAGGTATTCTTCTGTGCACGTACCTTGTACGTATGTTAACTTGTAATATATTCCAACAATAATCACAATCAGTTGAGATACTCAAATCTCAGAAAGTATAGAAATTTGATGTTTCTTCTGATAATGTGGTATATCTTCAGGAACTGAATTTTGATATTGGATCAAACAAGTGTCTGGTTTTATATTATAGAACTTGATGACTCATAAATGTTCGGAGCTTCATCAAGCAAAAGTATCTCTAGTAAAAACTTGGAGGATAGAAGAACTGAAAAAGTTTCTCTGAGTGGTAAATTGTTCTGACTCATCTTTGAAGCTCGTGATTCATAAAGTCATTATGTGATACATATGCTAATTTGAGTTGCATATAAATGAAGCATAAAGAAATTATAGCTACTTCATTCACATTGGAGTCTGAATATGTGGTATGTGACGATACCACAATTTAAGGTTGTCCAAATTTGTCTCAAGACTTGGAGTGTGTCCACGTAGCGAAGTGGTTGAGTATTTATTGTGCACAAAAATCTCTTTCTCTTAAGGAATAAATGGTGCAACCTTATAGGCTAATAAGCTTTTTTTTTGGCCAATCAACAATTTCAATTTATTCAAATCAAAATGTGATTACATGATCGCTTACAAGAATAACAAAAACATCAAAATACAAGATAATAAGAACCCTAATACAAGTGAAGATATCAATTACAAGTACATAGCGAAGAGAAAGAGCCATATACCGTAAAAAATAGAGTTTCCCATTGTGTAGAAGAGGATCAGTAAAACGTATTGATGTGGAAAGTACAAGTATAGAACTTGTGAATGCACATCCATTAATAAAATGAGGGTTGTCATTTCATGCCTTGAGGGATTAAACTGCATTGTAATGTGTTGTCCCCTTATAATAGTTATAACATGGATGAATTGTTGGTTTCCACGTCACTCTTTGAGATCTCAGGAAAAGTGTTGTTTCAGCATATCCTGTTATCCATATGTGCACACACAATTATTGATGGAATGAATAACATAGGCATCTTTTGGTAAATCTAAACTGATGGTATTTAAGGCTCTTATGATTATTAACCTTATGAACTGAATAAAACGTATGTTTTCGTTGTTTCATAATGAATTGATGTTATAGTACATGGAAGTGAGTAAGTCGTTAAATGATGTATAACCGCCATGACTTGTATTAGTGCATTGTTAAACAATGATATTATGGCTTATTAAAATGGAGTAAGCTCTCTCTTATGGTTGCGCGCATAATTTGTTTTACATCAAAACCCCATGAGTGTAATAGTTATGTATGAGTCATATGGCACTAGTGGGAGAATGTTGGATTTTGTGTCCCATATGCCCGTACCCATATGGGTTTAGGTTACAAATTATAGAGTTTTATCCATTTGAAACCAGAATCTTCATTATAGACGGCTGAGAAGTGTGAAATGTCGTAAGTTTTATACTACATGGTCATATCGAATAAATATTTTGTTTAGGTTCCAAGAGGAAAACATAAAAGATATCCCTTGTCCTACCAATGCAGCAGAGATATTACCATGGATTGACAAGATTTATCCTTCAATAGAAGATCCTAACTTCCTAAGGATGAAACTGAAGAGAACTGCCCTATAAGAAAGTTACTTCTGATGGGTAAGAAAGATCCCAAATAATTTCTTAGGTTTATGAAAAGTACTAGCAATCTCGCAAGTAAGTTTAATGCACATCATCAGAGGAAGAAGAAGAGGAACTTGATCCAAGAACTTTTTTCAAGGCATCTGACTTTTCTGGAGTGAACCCCTACTACAACGAGGCTGGTGAACATAGGTCCAACAAAGGGGAAAGCAAAAGCTAATGGTGAAAAAGCTGACGATGTGGAGGAAGATAACAACAATGAGGAGGATGTCTGAAATTGTTTGAACTCTTACATTATGGTTTGAGACTTGTCAGTAACTCGTATAATTATGTTAATTTCCACTTTCACTTTCTTAAGAAATTTAGTATTTTTTCTACGTGTGTAAACAATATTAGAGCTGTAGTAAGTCGGTATGGTATGAAATGGTCGACCTTGTCGACTTAGTATAACATGATAGTAGTATAATCATGGTTTGACATCCTCTCAAGTTTTAGAGCATTTTCCAGTGATATTCATTTATTTGAGAAAGGTATTTATTATAAAAATGGCTACAATACTAAAACATAAATTTTACCAAACAACACCACAGTTCTAAGGTATCAAAGCACAAACATGTGCATAAAAGGAGCACTAATTTTAACTCCAAAGAAACATACTAAGTGCGACACAAGTGTTACGACTAGAAAACAAGCAACAAAAACCTAAATTCTTCTTCGCGGAGGTCCTTTATCTCCATCTGGATGCTTCACAATTTTTAGTGATGATACCTCATTCCTCTATCTCACCTAGTAAAGTTCTCATATGCGCAAGCAAGGCGACATGTTTCTCTTAACTGAATGAAAGATAAGCCAAATTTACCAAAAAATAAAAAGAGAAAAAGCGTAAAAGGTGATAAACAAGTTTTCAATCAGAGTCCTCGGATGCCTTATCAGATTCACCGTCACTATGGATCCACTTCCCTCTACCTGTATCAACGCCAACGGTGCTGGCAATATCACCATGAGAGCTGGCGCCGATTTCAGAAGAATGATGAGGGAGAGCTTCGGTCAAATCAAGATGCTCACGAGCATTCTTAAGCTGTTGATTGAGCTGGACAATTTTATCCTCCAAAAGGTTTTCATTTATCTCAAGCTGCCTGCATTTCGCGCTAAGATCTGCAACCTGACGAGTTAAACTCTAGCTGTTGGATCTTTCAATATCAAGCCTAGATGCTAACATCGACCGTGTAGAAGGGGCTTTATCAGCTTTCTGCTGGAGTTTCCTTGAAAAATTAACCCCTCTAACAAATTCGTTCATAAACCGAAAAGATTACTTCGCTAATCAGTTAAAATGGCTAATAAAACAAGAAAAACAGATGAACCAAGAAAGTCTTCTTTGCATAAATTGGAGAAATCTTACCGAGACAAGTTTCGATTCCATTCGAATCTCTACCTCGGAAAGCTTAGAGGAGGAGGGTGATGGATCAGTCGAGTGGCAAGAAGCTAGTAAAAATTTCAGTGCGGTTGCACCATCTGAGTCGCTATGGCCGCTCGTAGAAGACTGACCCGCACAGATACCCGGAGAATTCAATTGGAATGGAACCTTAGAGGAAGATACATTATCCCTTTTCCTTTTGTATTGGGAAGAAAAATCGAGCTCCATAATTATTATTTTTATCTACAATAGATGAGAAAACTCACGTGGAAAAGGAAAGGCTTTCAGCCTCAAAGTGTTAGTTGTTCGAATACCATGCTCCCATGGACCTGAAAAGATGAGGGGGCACTTATCATTAAACTTGGTTCCATCTTATACATGACTGGATTCTCATGTTCAAAGCCGAGGGATAATTCTGGATTAATACAAAAAATGTTCTTTAGATTAGAACCATGGACGGTTCGAACTTCATAATAAGAACACAGTTCCCCAGCATTTATCTTTTTGTCTTCCGGAAGATTATGATTCCGAAGAATAATGGAACACATGTAATTGAAATTTTTTTACTCCATCCCCTTGGGAGAAAGATTCTTAAATATACAGAAACTCATGAAATAACGAAGGAATGGGAAGCATGAATCCACACTGCAAGTGCGATTCGAGAATCAATAGTTCTCCTTCCTTCAAATCTCTAACATCACAGACGTCAATCTTATACGGGGATGGCCAGAGAACCTCTATACCATAACAGGTCGAAAGGTTATAAAATTCAAAAATATTTTCAGGAGGAGTTGGAAAAAGTACCATAGCCATTTTTTATTTTGATCGATCAGTACCATAGCCATAATGAGAATCAAGAAAAAGAATACGGTACTATGAAGGAAGGTTAAACGCAGAAAAAGATTGAAATAAGTCTGAAAGATAAAGATACTGAAAGAGAAATTTACAAGACTTCTATATACAAATGAAAAAAAACTTTACGGAAGAAAAACCAAGAAACCGCCTTGAAAAAGCGGGGGTCTAACAACACCACCCAATATTTCGCTTAGCAATCTGTATGGACTAACTCCGAAATACTTTGTTAGAGAATCAAATAAACAGTCAGACTCAATCTAGATTAAAGTATCTCAAGGAGTTAATATCTCTCACTTGTTTTGATTTACTCAAGCTAAAACAATAGCGAGTCTTTAATCAAACACAAGGAATAACTTGGACGATACAAAATACCAATGTCCAAGGATCAATCAATATCAATCAACAACCAAAGGTTGGATTTACAATTGATGATCTTAACGCACAACCTATAGTATTTCAATTATATAAAATATAATGGGGGAAAGAAATAACACAGACACCAGAAGTTTTGTTAACGAGGAAACCGCAAATGCAGAAAAATCCCGGGACCTAGTCCAGAATGAATACACACTGTATTAAGCCGCTACAGACACTAGCCTACTACAAGCTAACTTCGGACTGGACTATAGTTGAACCCCTGATGTAGTTTTGTAGTGGTAAGTAAAGTGTTCGTTTCTCGGACTTGTTGAGATTCGATTTTAGACTTAATATAATATGTACAAGGAAGCTGTCACAGTATCGAGAGGTACTGAGATTCAGGATTCCACCAAATTCCATTCATGTGACTCAATTAATAACTCCAATCAATTATAGCTCAAATATTAAAAATATGGACTCTTATTCTTTGCCAAAAATAGATTTTTAAAACTTTAGATGTAAATCACAAGCATGGTGTATCAAAAGCTCTTACGTCTAAGCATACACCATTAAACGAAATCACAACTAATTAGTGAAAATCATGAATCAATTAAAATAAGTGCAAAAAGTCATAAAGAATTATTAGAATTACCACATGCGTGAAATAGGGTTTCCTCCGTCATCCCAGTGTTGGGGTTTAGCTCCTCATATTAATCATGATCTCAAAATACATGTATAAAGCTCAAAAGTTGATTAAAAGGGAGTAAAACAATTGAACAGAAAAATCGCAACAGAAATAACTGTTGCAAAGGCGTTGTTCACTGTTACAAGAAGAACGATATATATGAAGTGTTGTTGAGACTGCAGCTGCGACCCCCACAACTTTGTCGTAAACACTGTTGAAGAACGACTGTCTTCAGACGTCCGTTCTTCGTGTTCTTCAGCAGAAACAGAGTTTGATCGAACTCTGATTTCTTCTTCTCTGGCCCTCCTCAGGTTCCCAAACTCTCGACACCCCTTCTATATGACCCAACCAATCTATTTATATCAAAAAGGCAGATTAAATCTCTCCAAAATCTTCCAAAATATCTTCCTTTCTCTTCACGGTAAAGTTGCGGCAATTTCTTGTTTTAGAATTTATACGCGTTTCTGAGCTTTCCTTTTGATCCTAAACTCTTCCTTAGATAGATACAAATCTTTGGGAAGGTTTATAGCACTTTAATCTCTCTAAAATTTCCCAAAAAAGGTCACACACGCGACTTTCCATATTTTGTTGTTGTGATAAAAATACGTCGATTTAGCCCAATATAATCGATTTCAACACCCGTATTAGATTCCTAGACTTATAAGGAGTCTATCCTATGAAAATCAGAGGTTTAATCGACCTCAAACTCCTCCAAATCACGATTGCCAAAACTGCCAGGAGAGTTTCTATTTTCCCGCCCAAATTCAGAATTTGAACGTGAAGGGGAAAGGTTACCCCTTATCCAGTGGTCACCCCTTATCCGCTTCTGGAGTCCGTATAACACTTGTCCCTTGGATGCGTTTAGTAATTTTTCTGGGATGTTTTCAACATTTTTCTCGGGGTTCCTCCGGGGTATTTCTGGGATGTCACTGGTACGTCTGCTACGGAGGTTCGAATGCCACGTTTTGAGCCAATTTCGCCGCAAAAGCTTATTTCTCCAAAAACACCTACAAAGAGATAAAATACCAAAATAAATACAAGAATGAGAACTATCAATATATAGAATCGAGACAAATTAGACATAAAAATGTGTCTATCAACCCCAATCAGTCTCCCACTGATCCAAGGTACAGTTGTACTCCCTACGCCTCTGATCCCAGCAGGACACTGCGCACTTGATTTCCTTAGCTGATCTCACCCACAACTAAGAGTTGCTGCAACCCAAAATTGCAGATTTGATAATAAACAAATCTTTCTCACACAGAAAAGTCTATCAAAGGATAAATCCTTCTTCCACAGAAAAACCCTAGGTTTTGTTCCGTCTTATGATATGAAATCAAGGTGAACATGAACCAATTGATAATACGGTCTTATATTCCCGAAGAACAACCTATATTAATCAATTTCCTCTCAACAATATTTCTTGACTACACAAGAGGATGTCGAGGAATCACAAACAGTGAGACGAAGATGTATATGACTTCTTTATCTTGCCTATCGGAGAACTCTCACGATCTCAAGCAAATCAATAGATTGTACTCGTACGATAGAAGATGCAAGATCAGATCACACAACTATGATAAAAGTAGTATCGGTATGGCTTCACAATCCCAATGAAGTCTTTAAGTCGTTAACCTGGTTTTAGAGAAGAAAATCAAACGTTAGAGGAGAATCGACTCTAGCGAGCGCACTAGTATCACATAGACGTGTGGGGATTATTTTTGCCCAATGCTAGATGCATCCTTTATAAATCCTTCAAATCAGGGTTTTGCCTTAGTTACAAAGAAATCCATATTCACCGTTAGATGAAAACCTGATTTAGATTCAAGCTAATATTTCTCAACCGTTAGATCGAAAACTTAGCTTGTCACACACACTTGGGTAAACGTTTACTGGGTTTGTGAAAACCATGCCCAAACGTGTACGTGTATGTTGGTTCACATAGTAACCCAAAAGGTTAACCATATGATCATTTCATATTAACCTTGTTCTTCTTCACCATAACTAGTTCAACTGACTCAAATGAACTAGTTACAGAGTTGTTCAATTGCTACGAGTCTTATGTAACTACAAAAGACACAATTGAAACAAATATGATTCGATTCGATTGAACCGGCTCATGAACTTTATAGCCACGGTTTCCATACTGCATTCCTTAGTAATTTAAGTTTCATGTTCAGATCACATCTTTAGATCATAACCACTTAAGCTCACAAACAAGTTCGCGGACTTAAGATAACCGGCAGAGTTTTCCAAAATCAGCAGAAAATCTCGTCAAAGAGGCTTCCGCAATTTCGCAGACTAAACACGCAAACGAGTTTTTGGAAATCCCAGCAGAAATTCTCGGTAAAAGAACTTCCGTTAGTTCGCGGACTTGGCAAAGCCAATTCCTCCGGTTTCTCTCAATCAACAAAGTTCGAAAACTTCGGATTAAGGAATATGACTTATGTACATATGTGTTACCACACAATGCTTATATCCATCATTGGTTATATATACCTAAACTCTTATTCCAACCATTGAAACATTCCTAGAGGACGTTATTCAGTCGTTATTCACAGACCTTTCTCATCAGAGCAATTTCCAAAGTAATTGAAACTTTTCATGACTTTCGTCACTAGGTGAAGATAAACCCGATCAAAGCGAAACGCTTTACCAACACATGATTTCGAGAGAAAGATAAGTAGAGTATACTCAGCTCGAAATGTCAAATGTGTATGATCCTGTCTATATAGCATACGACTTTTGTCTCATAAGAAGTAGTAGATAGAATAGATAGACTTTTGAGTGATAGATAAGTTCAAGTCTCCACATACCTTTTTGTTGATTAAGTTCCACGGTTCCTTGAGTAGATCTTCGTCGTTGTATGATGAATCTCCATGAAGTCCTTGAGCTCAACTACACTTTTCTATCCTAGTCCGAGACTTAGCTATAATAGACTAGAAATCAAGACTCGTAGTTTTGATCACTAACAT
The DNA here is from genome assembly GCF_003573695.1 of Papaver somniferum. NCBI lineage: Eukaryota > Viridiplantae > Streptophyta > Magnoliopsida > Ranunculales > Papaveraceae > Papaver > Papaver somniferum. Next base: position 40,817,783 of record NC_039359.1, read on the forward strand.
TGACAATCATGCTTGATATACCAACGCATGCGAGGTCGACCGAGCTATGCTCTAACAGTCTCCCTCTTTGTCAATTTTAGTGACAAAACTATTAATACATATGGAATACAAAAAAGATAAACTTTAGTGGCTCCTATTCCATAGTCTAATCTTCAACGTTCCTTGAAATCTTCGTACTTCCAAGTACTACAATGATCCCAAAGGTTGTAAGTTTAGCATCACCGTTTCGTAAGATCCGTAGCTATAACAATGAGAGAAATCGAGATTCTCGATCATCATTATATAATGACATAGTATCATTATGTAACATCAAAGTCCAATTGCATCACGACTTTAACAACAATACTATGGTGATATGTATCACTCCCCCTTAGTCAATACTCCATCTCGATTATGGCAACCACTCCCCCTTACACAATGATCCGAAAATCATATGTATTTCTAGTGTGAACTACATTATTTCTCCCCCTTTTGTCAATAAAATTGGAAAAGGTAAAAGAACGGGATCATAATAAAATTTCCACAAGAGACATTTCATAGACTAAAAGAAAAATACATACCAACTTAATTTAGATGTAATCATGAAACCGAAGCTAAATGCATTCATCAAGGAGTTTTAAGATACAAGATAACCCCTATAAAATTCCACAGCCGCACACCCCGCAAGATATTAGCATTAAGCACAAGTTCAAAAGAACTCTCCCCCATTTGATGTCATTCCCGAAAGAACAACAAGAGCGACCTTAATTTCGAAAGAAAAGAAGGATTTTAATTGGACAACAAAAACCATGGGAATGATTTTCTATATCCAAAACTCAACCAAATTAATCACAAGTAAACCCATGATTAATTTAATTGGAATATGCAACTAGATCAAACCACAAAAGTGATCAATTTAATTGATTGTGCTCAACATAAGTAAACTTACGGAGCTACGTCTAAGCCAATCATACGGAGATGACTAACTTAACCGTTCAAATACTCATCGTAAGGAAAATATGACTACATTAACCAATAGAACATGATTAGTATAGACGTTCATATACTCAACACAAGGACTTGTGGAATATATGAAAACTCAACTAGATTAATTACAAGAGAACCTATAATTAATCTAATTGGAATACAAACAACCAAACTAATCACCGAAGTAATCAATTTAATCGTCAAATGATTTGCTCGACAAAAGAATACTTTCGGAGCAAATAACTAAATAACCAATCAAGATGATTAATTTAGTTCAAGAATGCTCAACATATAACATCTCACGGAACAACCAAAAAAGCCAAAATTAATTGACTTAGTTGTATCGTGCTCAACATGAGACACACAATGGAGCCTTCACGGTGATACATAATAAAATGGATCAATGAAGATCAATACCGTGGATAACATACAAGGATCTATTCTATTTTCCATCACTATATGCATAATGACATAATAGACTTTATCCTTGTCTTACAAAAGATTTCATCCTATTTTCCATCAAATAAATGACTACATAGGCATACCTTTTGTATTTTTCAAAAGTCCATTCGTCCTTTCATTAATACGAATTTCAATTTATGAACGACTTTACTTTTGACAAAATATGGGACCTTCAAGTTCACGGACGCAAACAATACATATCCCATAAAAATATTGCAATACTTCAGAACAGATTAATACTGCAATAATATCATCATCCAAACATTTTTAGAATTTAAAAAAAATAAACCTAAAAAATAACACAAGAAGATGAAAACAAAAATAACTATGTGTAGTCACAATCTTCGCTATTCAAAACACTAGTTATTCTTCCAACTAATCCAAAAAGAAGACATACTAGGCAAATAAACTGAAACCAGTATCAGACGAAAAACTAAATCCTGTCTGCAACCAGGGATTGAACATGAATGAGTTCCTCAGTTTCCTTCCTTAGTTCGCATTTTAGGTAATCAAGGTTCCTTGTTGCAATACCGAGTTATTCTCGTACGACCTTAAAATCTCCAAGAAGATTTCCTACCAGTTGTGAAGAAATCTGTACTGGTAGTTTGTCTTTGTTTTCATGATCTAGAGCATGAAAGCACGAGATATCAATAGTACATAGCTCAACATCATCAACCTTGTTGCTTCCCTCCATTGTGCACCAAAAAGACTTTAGTAAATCTTTTTGCACTTCTGGAACACATTATATATATAAGGTATTCCATCAAACCCTAGGGAACATGACGTTCGTGAGGGTTGGTGTGTGTACTAGAGAATAGGCCCAAAGAAAAATGTTAGGCCCAAGAAGCCCAAGAAGTAAAAAGAAATAGATGTTGAGGAGCAAACGAAATAAAGTAGCTTCGAATGCAGTACAATCCTGACAGCTTTCTCAAGATGAAAAATCCTGAGAATCATGAGCATCCCTATTTAACTAATCATAATTAAAAAGAGATGCAATCATGAACATGTCAGGGTATAATAAGATGAGCATCTTGCTCATCATTATTTACTTCTCCTTTTTCCTTTTCATCGGTATTTATTACACTACCTAGTTTAGTTGAAGAAGCACTATCAAGAGAATATTTAGAGGTACCCGTGTCAACAACATTTCATGTTCTCTTGATATTTCGTCTTAGTTTTTTTATACACATTTTCAGATCAGACACCCAATTGTTGACGTGTAGAAAATCTGAATTTGAAGTATTGGATACATAGTCCTTTTTGAGAGGATTAGAACTTGACTTTTTCTCTGTTCTTTTTCTTCTTTTCAGACTGATTTACCAGATCCATCACACTTTTGCCATTCTTTCTTCTCCCATTGTAGATATCCTTCGAAAGAACATGTTTAGAATCAACCTTATCACACTTCATCCCTTGATAGCGAGAGTCCTTAATTCTACCAATCCGTGATACAGGTTTAACAACTTCTTTAGACATCCATGTAAGAATGTTATGAAGTTTTTCATTCCTTTTCCGAAGACGACACCTTTGCTCAGAGTATCCTTTGTTTTCGCAGAAATAGCAGTAAAAGGACTTACATTCAGTGGTTCTCTTACAAGCAGACTTTGTCGGTGTAGAAATATTGTTCTTGCAGGCTGACACAAGTCTTTCACATGAAGATTTATTAGTGGCTCTAACAAAGTTAATCTTACCAGTGCTTGGAGCGTCTATTCCTTTATAGCCCAGACCACGCGTATCACGATGTTCTTTACATGCTCCAAGCATAGATGATAGCTTTGTAGAGCTAGAATTGAATCTCTTCAGATTTTCCTCCAGAGATTTAACCTTCTTAAGGGCAGCCGCAAGGTCAGTTTCCAAGGATTCTTCTTTGGCAAGAAACTGATGTTCTTTGTCATTAAAACATTTGCGTTGAGATTCATATCTTGCTTCAGATTCTGCAAGCTTATCTTTCATTATCGAAAGATTTCGAAGGAGATTATCACATTCAGTTCTTTTTAGAAGAACATCTTCCTTGTGATCTTTGACAGTGGATTGTAAGAGTTTATATCCACTATCATATCCTTTAAAGAGTTTTCCCAACTTTCTGTTTTCTAGACAAAGAGGACCCATGTATTTTCTCAAACATGTTGTTGACCTCTTTTCTTTCAGGTCATGATCAACATCATGATATATTGAGAGAATTCCTCATCAACGCTATGTCCTTCTTCTGAATCACTGTCATCCGAAAGCTCATCCAACTGATCATCAAGCGATTTTTCCCAGTTAAGTGCAGATTCAGTTGAGAAACTTGGGTTGGAGTTATTCTCAGTAGTATTCGGCTTTTGAATCCCAACCGAGTGACCCTGAACTGGTATTGCGTTTCTTGAGATAACGGTTTGGTCCATAAAATCAGATCGCTACAAACACAGACTTTTGAGGTCTTTAATGTGTTTTCCGGCTCTGATACCAATTGAAAAAGCGGGGGTCTAACACCACCACCCAATATTTCGCTTAGCAATCTGTATGGAATAACTCTGAAATACTTTGCTAGAGAATCAACTAGACAGTCAGACTCAATCTAGATTAAAGTATCTCAAGGAGTTAATATCTCTCACATGTTTTGATTTACTCAAGCTAAAATAATAGCGAGTCTTTAATCAAACACAAGGACCAACTTGGACGGTACCAAAGACCAATGTCCAAGGATCAATCAATATCAATCAACAACCAAATGTTGGATTTCCAATTGATGATCTTAACGCACAACCTGTATTATTTCAGTTATATAAAATATAGTGCGGAAAAGAAATAACACAGACACCAGAAGTTTTGTTAACGAGGAAACCGCAAATACAGGAAAACCCCGAGACCTAGTCCAGGTTGAATACACATTGTATTAAGCCGCTACAGACACTAGCCTACTACAATCTACCTTCGGACTGGACTATAGTTGAACCCCAATCAGTCTCCCGCTGATCCAAGGTACAGTTGTACTCCCTACGCCTTTAATCCCAGCAGGACACTGCGCACTTGATTCCCTTAGCTGATCTCACCCACAACTAAGAGTTGCTGCAACCCAAAATCGCAGACTTGATAATAAACAAATCTGTCTCACACAGAAAAGTCTATCAAAGGATAAATCTGTCTCCCACAGAAAAACCCTAGGTTTTGTTCCGTCTTATGATATGAAATCAAGGTGAACATGAACCAATTGATAATCTGGTTTTATATTCCCGAAGAACAGCCTAGATTAACAATCACCTCTCAACAATCTTTCTTGACTACACAAGAGGATGTCGAGGAATCACAAACAGTGAGACGAAGATGTTTGTGACTTCTTTATCTTGACTATCGGAGATCTCTCACGATCTCAAGCCAATCAATAGATTGTACTCGCACGATATAAGATGCAAGATCATATCACACAACTACGATAAAAGTAGTATCGGTATGGCTTCACAATCCCAATGAAGTCTTTAAGTCATTAACTTGGATTTAGAGAAGAAAACCAAAGGGTAGAGGATAATCGACTCTAGCGAGCGCACTAGTATCACACATACGTGTGGGGATTAGTTTTGCCCAATACTAGATGTCTCCTTTATATAGCCTTCAAATCAGGGTTTTTCCTTAGTTACAAAGCAATCCATATTCACCGTTAGATGAAAACCTGATTTAGATTCAAGCTAATATTTCTCAATCGTTAGATAGAAAAATTAGCTTGTCACACACATTTGGGTAGACGTTTACTGGGTTATTGAAAACCATTCCCAAATGTGTACGTGTATGTTGGTTCAACATAGTAACCCAAAAGGTTAACCATTTCATATTAACCTTGTTCTTCTTCACTATAACTAGTTCAATTGACTCAAATGAGATAGTTAGAGAATTGTTCAATTGCTATGAGATCTTATGTCACTACACAAGACACAATTGAAACAAAGATGATTTGATTCGATTGAACCGGCTCGTGAACTTTATAGCCACGGTTTGCATACTGCATTCCTTAGTAATTTAAGTTGCATGTTCAGAGCACATCTTTAGATCATAACCACTTAATCTCACAAACAAGTTCGCGGACTTAAGATAACCGGCAGAGTTTTCCAAACTCAGCAGAAAATCTCGGCAAAGAGACTTCCGCCAGTTCGCGGACTAAACACGCAAACGAGTTTTTGGAAATCCCAGCAGAAATTCTCGGTAAGAGAACTTCCGTCAGTTCGCGGACTTGGCAAAGCCAATTCCTCCGGTTTCTCTCAATCAACAAAGTTCGAAAACTTCGGATTAAGGAATAGGACTTATGCACATATGTGTTACCACACAATGCTTATATCCATCATTGGTTATGTAGACCTAAACTCTCATTCCAACCATTGAAACATTCTCAGAGGACGTTATTCAGTCGTTGTTCACAGGCCTTTCTCGTCAGAGCAATTTCCAAAGTAGTTGAAACTTTTCATGACTTTCATCACTAGGTGAAGATAAACCCGATCAAAGCCAAACGCTTTACCAACACACGATTTCGAGAAAAAGATAAGTAGAGTATACTCAGCTCGAAATGTCAAATGTGTATGATCATGTCTATATAGAATACGACTTTTGTCTCATAAGAAGTAGGAGATAAAATAGATAGACTTTTGAGTGATAGATAAGTTCAAGTCTCCACATACCTTTTTGTTAATGAAGTTCCACGGTTCCTTGAGTTGATCTTCGTCGTTGTATGATGAATCGCCATGAAGTCCTTGAGCTCAACTACACTTTTCTATCCTAGTCCGTGAGTTAGCTATAATAGAATAGAAATCAAGACTCATAGTTTTGATCACTAACATTGACAATCATGCTTGATATAGCAACGCATGCGAGGTCGACCGATCTATGCTCTAACACGCCTTAACCGGTACACCTTCCCAAGAGGGTTAATGTTAGTCAATTTCAAATTCCTCGATTTTAAAAAATAATTTTAACGACTCGAATTCTGAGAAAACCAACCGCACCAACCCATGTAGTTTTCAAGCAACCAATTGTTTTCCATCTCCGCCACCAGAAAAAAATATAAGACAAGCCAGGTGCTTGCTAGTCTATGTCTAAGTGACTGTTTTAAAGATATGTCTTCTAGCCTTAACCACCAAAAAGAATTATACTAACTCTCCCAAGAAGGATCGTATCCTTTTAAAGACACTGACGTTATGCCCTGCTTTGTACACTAAAATGTACCCCATTCATTGCCAGCAGGATGGTTGAGTAAATTTTGGTGTACAAAACGGGTATTAACGAGAATTTTAATAGCGATCTGACTCGAAATAATCCTAAAAACTTATCATGGTGCGTTCTACAACTTGCAAAAGATATCAAGTTTAGAGTCGTATACCATGAACTACAATTAAGAACACTACTAAGATGTTTCTAGCAATGAATCCATATCCAGCATTACTAGGATTTCATTTATATGCACCATGCATCACAACAAAAGAGGCAACAATCTTATTGTCGTTTAAAAGAGCATTATTTGTTTCATGAAGATCAGAAAGCTGCCACATAACTATATCGCAAGAACTACAATCAGCATGATGCAGTTCAAACAGCATAGCTAGTATCGTTATAGCTAAAACAGATGCATGCCAAACCCTGTGAAAGTATAATGCTGACGCCCAATTGATCGAATCTATCCTTAACAATTAAACACAATAACAGCAGCACAGATATCAAGAATAATGTTTATATGGTACAAATATTTCTACCTCAAACACGAATCTGATGTGATTAATTGATGATCGAACCGTTGCTTTTTTCTCCAATTGAACAGTGTAGGGGTACCTGCTGATGAGCACGAAAGTGCGAAGCATTTTCACCCATAAATACATTAGCTGGGACTCATTTTATCACTAATAAACTTGTTTGTAGGTGTTTTTATGAAATAAGCTCTTATGGAGAAAGTAGCTCGAAAAGTGGTTTTTGTACCCTGGATGACACATGTTATTCGGACTCTCAGTTTTGAATAAGGGGTGCCCAATTACTAAGGGGCATCCTAATTGCTATTCGCACTCCCATATTGGATAAGGGGAGGAGCGGTGATTGCATTTGATTTGTAAGAGGAAGGATATATTCTCGGTTTGAAGAAAATAGAGGTGAAGATATTGTTTGTGTTATTACATGCTGATTTGGAGAAGATTTGCCGTGGGAGTATATTCTGCATTGATTGGAGGAGTTATATGGAAGGAAATGGAAAGAAGATATTTTGTTTTGATTTTTAATTATCCTGAAGATAGTTCAACAACTCATATACACGTAACAGAAAAGGGAAGGAGAATAAAATCTCCATGATTTGGCAGAAAAGTCAAAAGAAGATATTTTCGGGTTTAAGTGATTTGATTCTCTGAGTTATAGTAAGAAGTTACGTAGGATATTCTTTTAATATTTGCGGATGTCTAACGGGGGGTTTTGGGATGAATCAAACAACTTAGAATCACGTGATAATAATGGAAAATATTCCCGTGGAGAATAATGGAGTAAAGAGAGAATATTTGCGCATTGAACAAGAGATATTGGGTGTTGCTGAGACTATATAATGAGTTTAACGGAGTCATAGATGGGCATCGTGAGTTGGGTGAGGCTACAGAGAGGAATAGGAAGCTGCGGAGCAGATTTTTCTGCTGCTGCAGGGAAGAAGAACCTGAAGAACATAAAACCATAGAGAACTGTCGTTTCAAGGGTCGTATCTTAACAGTTTGAACGTCATCTTCAGTTTGTGACAATTATTGTAACTGTGAGCTCTGTAACGCCGTATTAGCGTTGCGAATTCCCTGAGTTATATTTTCCTCTTTGTAAACACATTTTGAGCAATAAAAAAATATATTTTGAGCGTGTTTTTCAATATGTGGAGCTAAACCTTTCTCTGGGACGACGGAGGAAACCAAAATTCGTCATGTGGTAAATTCATTTAATTATTTGTATGACTATTTACATTAAATTAAAATTAGAAAAAGATTTTTCTTAATTAATTGTCATTTCGTTTGATGGTTTATGCTTAGGATTAATTCTTTTGATATGCCATGCTTAAGATTTACAATTAATATTTTAAGAATCTATCTTAGGCAAAGAAATAGAGTCAAAATTCTTATTGAATGAGCTATAATGGTTTAGAATAAATAGGTGAATCCCATGAAGTTGAATATTTGGTGAACTCCTAGTCCCAGCAACTCTCGCGTTTGCTTTTTATTTTCATTAAACCTTTAAATTTAATCTTCACAAGTCTTAGAGTTCGAAACCTTATTTACCACTATCAAAAATAACGATCATTTTGGCGCCGCCGACGCGGATTTGTTTATAGATTTGTTTTTAGGTTTTATTTTATTTGTTCTTTTTTACGCGTTTTGGTATTTTTATTTGCTTTCAAATTTGGAGCTAAGCTAAAGGAAAAAGAGAAAGTGCTGAAAAGAAAGGAAAAGCCCAAAAAGGAAAGAAAAGGGGAATCCAAAAGGAGTGAAGAAGAATATTTTGTAAATAATTTTATTTTTATTTTTTTAGAAACTTTAATTAAGGTTTTTATTTTTGTAATATTTTATTTTTTGACATTTTTTTCTTTTCTTTTGGACATTGAATATTGGACTTTATTTTTAAAACCCTAAGAAAGGGTTTTAAATATAAACTGAACAGGGAAGGACGACGATTACGATATCGCCTCGACCTCTCGGGTTCGTACACTGACATTGGAGTCGATGGCCCGAGTCGACTTCAATGGTTCATCCCCCGTCTGGAACGGGAGGTAAGAATTTTAAACACCGCGAATCCCCTTGTCAGTGGGTTTACTGGATGATTTTGTATGCATATATGTTGAGGACCTGAAATCGGATTTATTTTTCTAGTAAAGGGAAAGGCCTGGCCAAATAAAGATAAGGACTCGGATTTCATCACCGTTTCCTTCTTGCCCGCCTTAGGAACACGTAACCTACGCGAACCTAAGCCTTAAAATTTGGACTAGAACGAGACCGATAGGGTAACGAGCTTATTAGGAAAGTCGTTCGAAAACTATTGGTTACTCTTTTGATCATACTTTGAAGTTCATGATGGTTTCTGTGAGTTGAATACGCCGCCTTGTAACGCCGGTGAGGCCTTTGGTATCAAAGCTCCACTGGGCTTCCCTCGCCTATATTCAACTTACTTTAACTCGGATTGATTCCAGAGAGGTTTGCTCAGATTGTAACGAATTCCTTTTCGAAAGAATAGAAGATGGTCTAGAAATAATATAAGTGGAGCCATCATGCTTTTTGTTTGCTAGATAAAATAGGCTTGTTGTGGTCGAGTCATCCTTGTTTGTGCTTGTTTAGAATTCCCTTGCAGTTAGAATGTCGAACTGGCATAGACAATATAATGATTATCCAATTGAACAACATGGACATTACTCTTTTTATGATCATAGTATGAATAGTGGTTGGGCACGCCAACCTTTTCAAGGTTTTGGGTCATACCATGGTGAGCCCAACTACTATCCACACGCGCATCGGTCATACGGGCAAGAAGATTATAATACTAGTTCTTCGTCTTTAGAGGATACAATCAAACTATTGAAAAGTAGTCATTTTTATGATCCTTCAGTTCCTATTCCTTCTCTAGAAGAGTCTCTCAAGAATTTAGCTGAGTCATCACGTAAGTTAGCTGAATCGACATACAAGTTAGATGAGGTGAACAACGTAGTTATGGACGAAAGAACTGCAGCAATGACTGAATATTCTTTGGAAGATATCCTCAATAGGTTAAGTGAAAACTTAGATCCAACACTTAGGGAGATTTCTTTAGAAGAGACCCTTGAGAGGATAGTTGAGTCGACACGTAGACTTGAGTTAGAGACGAACGAAAGTATTGCTCGAAATGACTTGAATTTCCAATATAGTGTATCCAATAATACTCTTGAAAATGAGGATAGTTATTTGCATAATCAAGATATCGAGGTTAGAATTGGTGACACTCCTTGTGTAGATGAGGTTCATCCATTTCCATGTTATGATAATGATGAGTATGATGTGGACAATGTTGATGAAGAATCTGAAGTATTTAGGCATGGTGATCAGGAATTTGTTACTCCTATTGAGCTTGATAATGATAATCATATTTCTGGTTTAAATCCCGATAATTTTAATTATTATCCACCTATTCAAAAGGACGGGATTTGACTAGAGATAATACCGTTTTAGACGAAGTTGTACTTCCTTTTGATTACAAAGCCAATGATGGTTTAGAGGAACGAGTTTATTTTGAGTCAAGCGATTTAGAAACAACAGTCTTAGACAAAGAAATTGAACTCGTAAAAATGAGTGAGGATGCACCTGATTACAACTTAGAAGAATCAAATGACCATTTTCAGGAATCTAATGATTTAGAAATTAGGGAAATTGTGACTAGTCTACCTAGAGACACTGAAAACTCTAAGTTTGAGGGTGATTATCACTTTCCTGGTGCCTTAAATTTAACTCTTAGAAAGTTCCCTCGTGTAGGACTTGACATTTGTGCCTCAACCATCTTACAAGATTATCTTCATACACGTTTTCCTGAACCTAGTTGTGTCCATAAGAGAGCTCAGTTGTTAGAAAATCATCCTCTGGTTGATGTGGATAACCCAGGCTATGATACCAAGATTAACTTTGTTTTCCCACCAAAAACTATTCTTCCAATTGTGGGAACAGATGATTTTTCAGATGTGTCGGTTATTAAGTTTTGAGACTAAACCTAATTACTTTAGGAAAATAGGGTCGACACATTTTCTTAAGGAAGACCAGCTCTTTCATTGTGGTCAGCTGTGTGAGTCAAATCTGATTGACTTAGAGGATCCCCAATTATTCAGGCTTTTGTTATGCGCTTCTAAGTTCTTAGTTGAGTATTTCCAGACTCTTCAGCCCGATCTTCAGAATACCTTTGAGGAAATCCAACCGATGAAATCTTTTTATTTAGACCCTTTTATAGAGCCTGAACCTAAACCAAAACTAGATGTAGTTGTCTTAAACAAGGGTATGTTCGATGTCTTCTTGGATTGTTGTAGTTTCCTCTTCTTGTGGTTAGCACTTTTTGATCCAGATGACCCACGGTTATTCCGGATACTGTTTTATGATTATATGAGGTGATTAATTCCTTCTGATGTCTGGATGAAGACTTTAGACTTAACACTTCTTGGGAGGAAACCCAATCTCATGCAACACGGTAATATCTTTCCTTAACTCTTTTGCTTCGAGTGCTAATAGTTTCTCCTTGTTCATGCTTTTAATTTTATCTTTAGAACATTGAGGATAATGTTAGATTTAAGTTTGGGGGTGGGGAAGAACTTTTTAGTTGCATTTTCGAAACTTCTAGCATCACGTAGTATCCGGTTAGCTAAGTTTACATACGGTTTCTCACCGAAAAGAAGGAAATTGGAATTGCTAGGGATAACATTCTTCTGATACATTAGAGAAAAAGACATTGAGATCTTTGACATTCAGGAGAGAACTTGTTCCTTTTAGAGGGTAACCGTGATGGACCTAACCATCCATGATGGAAAGGCAAGTAGGTCAGAAGGAAATGCCAGAAAAACAAAGCAACCCCACAATGTAGTCTTAGTTACTGGATTACGACTCTCTCTCAGTAGAAACTTATCATCATCAACAAGCGGAGCGACATAAAAATCTATGAAGAAAGTTGAAGACGTTTAAGGTTTATAAGCAACAATAGAAAAAAATAATTCAAAAAATCAAAGTTGAAGATTGAGTTACAAGAGCAAAGAAAATCAAACGATATACGTTGTTGAAGTTCATGATACCAAGACATTACAAGTTGTGAAGATCCAAGTTCTAAAGTCCTTTTCTAATGGCCATGTAAATTGTTGTCTTTGTTTCAAAAAAAAAAAGTACATTTAAATTTTGTTTAATAATGCCATAGGGAAGTAGAAATCTATAAGGAAGTTTCAAGCAAGAAATCGAAGAGAAGAATTAATTGTCAGGGTTCTATGAGGTTCGATAGTTTATCATCAACAGTTAAAGCCGAAGAAGACGTTGTTTCTACTAAGCACTATGAGAGAGTCGAAGAGATATGCATATTGGTTACTTTGTTATTCCGCCTTCCATCTGGCACAAGATCTTTCTAGTACTGGTTCAACTCATCACACGTAATTAGTCCAGCTGTGTAGCAGATGTCCCTCTCATTTTTATCTCTCTCCTAATCTTTTCCAGCTGTAAAGCGGACGCATCTTACAATGTTTATCTAGCTGTGTAGCGGATATCTCTTTATCTAGCAGTGTTGCGGATGTGTCTCCCCTATTCTTTGTTCAGCTTTAGAGCTGGCACCTTTAATTTCTCTGGCATTCTAGTTACTTGGAGATAGGTTGAGAATCTGTATGTCCTCATAGCTCTTTGGATACTTGTGACCAATTAGAAGTCTTGGTTTTGTGGGTACACCTCTGGTAAACCCTCCCGAGACTATATCTCGGTCACTAGGGCCACCTAGTGAGTTAGGATTTAATTTTTATTAGTTTTGCTCGAGGACTAACAAATAATAAGTTTGGGGGTATTTGATAGACACATTTTTGTGTCTAATTTGTCCTCAATGTTCTGTATTGTTGGTACCCGATTTTGTACTAATTTTGGTATTTTATGTGCTTGTAGGCATTTTTGGGAAATAAACATTTTTGGAAAATTCGGCTCGAAAAGTTGATTTTGGCACCCGGAGGGCGCATGTTATTCGGACTCTCAGTTTTGGATAAGGGGCACCTCAATTTATAAGGGACACCTCAGTTGGAAACATGCTATTTACACTCCACAGAAGGTTAAGGGGCACCCATCTTCTCCAATTCAAATTACGGTTTTTGGCGGGAAATAATTACAGCGGAAGAACATGATCAGGGTTCCGATTTTGGAGCTATTTTAGAGAGATTCAATAGCTGAGATTCTTTGGGATAACTTGATTAAGCGTAACAAGCATGGTATGATTGGTTGTTTCGATTGAATTTGGCTAGCAAATCCAACAGACGAAATCAGGGCAGTTCGTGCATGAGAGATTATCACGGGATATTTGGATGATACGTATCGCATGGGAGAATATTTTCTTCTTTATTCAACAAGATTCGACCAATCAATCCAAGATAAACAAGGAAATCCATCTCAGAACACACGTGCAGAGATTAAAAAGGGAAATTATTCCCGTATTGTGCAAAGAAATAAAAGAGAAGATTCGGAGCATTTATGAGGGAATATTTGATCGCTTTCGAGTATATAAAGGGTGCCTGTGTTCATAGGAGGGGGATGAAGAGTTTGGGATAAGTTTAGATCGAGAACAGAGTGAAAAATCAAGTGGCAGGAAAATAGTTTTCTGCTGGTGCGTGAAGAACATTAGACCCTACAAAACTGTCGTTTATGCTACAGTGTCAGCGGCAGTTATCTTTTATCGTTCATTGCAACTGTTATTTTGTAACAATTATAAGCGTTACAAATCTCTGTTTTTCATATATTTTCATCTTGTGAACACCTTTCGAGTAATAAAAAATTCCTTTGAGTGTGTTTTCACCATGAGGAGTTAAACCCAACATTGGGACAACGGAGGAAGCTGGATTTCATTAGGCCTGTCAATGGAAGAATATCCGTCGGATATTTAGAAATCCGATATCCGACATGTTAAGCACTACCGGATATTCGATATCCGATAATATCCTATAGGATATCAAAATCAGATATCGATTCCGATAGGCTAAGCTGTCGGATATCCGATAAATATCCGATAGTATCCGGTTATAACAAAAAAGCTTAAAAACCCTTGTAAAACATTTTCATAATTGACACTTATGGGATATTTATCCGATAATATCCGATACTAGACTCGAAATTAGGATAAATTACAAATAAGTTCCTATACTATCGGATATCGGATAATAACATTTCGGATGGGGTCTAATCCGTTTCCGATATGTTAAGGAAGAAATATCCGATAAAATATCCGATCTGATATCCGATATCCGATAAAACGGATAAAATCCTATAGGATCTTGAATACTCGGAAACGGATACCGGATATCGGACAAATATTGACAGTCCTAGATTTCATCATTGGGGTAACTTAATTAATTGTTTATTTACTATTTGCATTGATTTTTAATGAATTATGATTTCTATTAACTACTCGTGACTTTGTTTGATGGAACATGCTTAGTTCTAGGTAATTTTGATGCGCCATGCTTATGATCTACATGTAATATTTTATGAAATATACTTTGGCAAATAATAGAGTTGATATTTCGTTTGTTTTGAGCTATAAATGTCTACAATTAATTTTTGAACCCCATGAACATGAAAGACAGTGGAATCCTGAGTCCCAGCCTCTCTTCATCCTGTCACCATATTTGTATATATTTTCCTTATTTTCCTTATTTTCTTTTAAAATCTTAAAACAAATTCTCAACAAGTCTGAGTAAACGACAACCTTCTTACCACTATATAAAATTGATGTAATTTTATATAGTGGTAAGAAGGTTGTCGTTCACTCAGACTTGTTGAGAATTTGTTTTAAGATTTTAAAAGAAAATAAGGAAAATATATACAAATATGGTGACGGGATGAAGAGAGGCTGGATGACTCAAATACATTGAGGACAATGTAATGTTTAAGTGTGGGGGAGAGGTTAACTTTTTACTTTATTTTTTCAGGAAATTCCTTGCACATCATGACCAGCTGTGTAGCGGGTCTGCTCTTTTTTCTTGCATGTTATGACCAGCTGTGTAGCGGGTCTTTTCTTTTTTCTTGCATTATATGACCAGCTGTGTAGCGGGTCTAAAATATATATATAAATAAAATAAAAAATATGACCGGCTGTGTAGCGGGTTTCTTTCTCTTTATCTTATTATATGACCAGCTGTGTAGCGGGTCTAAAAAAAAAGACCAGCTGTGTAGCGGGTCTCTCTTTCTCTCTTATTATAAGACCAGCTGTGTAGCGGGTCTCTCTTTCTCTCTTATTATATGACCAGCTGTGTAGCAGGTCAGTTTTCTGTTTTGCTCGAGGACTAGCAAAATGTAAGTGTGGGGGAATTTGATGAGCACGAAAGTGCGAAGCATTTTCACCCATAAATACATTAGTTGGGACTCATTTTATCACTAATAAACTTGTTTGTAGGTGTCTTTATGAAATAAGCTCTTATGGAGAAAGTTGCTCGAAAAGTGATCTTTGTACCCCGGAGGACACATGTTATTCGGACTCTCAGTTTTGAATAAGGGGTACCCAATTACTAAGGGGCATTCCAATTGCTATTCACACTCCCGGATTGGATAAGGGGAGGAGCGGTGATTTCCTTTCATTTGTAAGAGGAAGGATATATTCTCGGTTTGAAGAAAATAGAGGTGAAGATATTGTTTGTGTTATTACATGCTGATTTGGAGAAGATTTTCCGTGGGAGTATATTCTGCATTGATTGGAGGAGTTATATGGAAGGAAATGGAAAGAAGATATTCTGTTTTAATTTGTTATTATCCTGAAGATAGTTCAACAGCTCATATACACGTAACAGAAAAGGGAAGGAGAATAAAATCTCCATGATTTGGCAGAGAAGTCAAAAGAAGATATTTTCGGGTTTAAGTGATATGATTCTCTGAGTTATAGTAAGAAGTTACGTAGGATATTCTTTCAATATTTGCGGATGTCTAACGGGGGGTTTTGGGATGAATCAAACAACTTAGAATCGCGTGATAATAATGGAAAATATTCCCGTGGAGAATAATGGAGTAAAGAGAGAATATTTGCGCATTGAACAAGAGATATTGGGTGTTTCTGAGACTATATAATGAGTTTACTGGAGTCATATATGGGCATCGAGAGTTGGGTGAGGCTACAGAGAGGAATAGGAAGCTGCGGAGCAGATTTTTCTACTGCTGCAGGGAAGAAGAACCTGAAGAACATAAAACCATAGAGAACTGTCGTTTCAAGGGTCGTATCTTTAACAGTTTGTAATGGTCAGTTTGTAACGTCATCTTCAGTTTGTGACAATTATTGTAACTGTGAGCTCTGTAACGCCGTATCAGCGTTGCGAATTCTCTGAGTTATATTTTCCTCTTTGTAAACACATTTTGAGCAATAAAAAAAATAGATTTTGAGCGTGTTTTTCAATATGTGGAGCTAAACCTTTCTCTGGGACGACGGAGGAAATCAAAATTCGTCATGTGGTAAATTCATTTAATTATTTATATGACTATTTACATTAAATTAAAATTAGAAAAAGATTTTTCTTAATTAATTGTCATTTCTTTTGATGGTTTATGCTTAGGATTAATTCTTTTGATATGCCATGCTTAAGATTTACAATTAATATTTTAAGAATCTACCTTAGGCAAAGAAATAGAGTCAAAATTCTTATTGAATGAGCTATAATGGTTTAGAATAAATAGGTGAATCGCATGAATTTGAATATTTGGTGAACTCCTAGTCCCGGTAACTCTCGCGTTTGCTTTTTGTTTTCATTAAACCTTTAAATTTAATCTTCACAAGTCTTAGAGTTCGAATCCTTATTTACGACAACGATTAAAAATCACATCACCTGCAAAAAAACCTCCGATGCTTAAGTTAGCTAGAGTTTTTCACAGGAGTATTAGTGGGGAAGATTTCATACCTTTTAAGTTTGTAAACCATCCATTTATATGTTACAAATTTCCGTTTTCGAGGCAGGCCATGCATGCCTCCTGCAATAACCGGCCCTGTATGCCTCCTGCCTCTCTGTATTAACTCGCCCTGCATCACCCTTGCTGACGTGTCAAGCTGACCTGGTGCACCTTTATGCCTTGACTTGAATATTTGCACATGAGCTTCTCTGTATAGTGCTTGGGAGGCCAAGTGAGCCATTTTTGACTCATAAGAGGAGCATATTAGGCCCAAGTTAGCCCATTTCTAGTGTAAAATATTAGGGTACAAACAAATAACTTAGCAGTTAGCCAGGGATTCATCCAAGCAGAAGAAAATATGTACTGGAATTGAACTCGCAAAAATTCTTTACAAACAACAAAAAAAACCGAGAAAAAAAAACCGCCCCCCTTTTCTGAGCCCTATTCTCCACCCTACTCTGAGCCCATGCCTACTGTTTCACACGGGGCAGAAACACGGGGCTCGCTTAGCTGGATTGTATCATGTAATGCTTTTCTTCTCTTTAATATAAGTTTTCTTTATCTGAAAGTTTTTCAGTATTACATACTCTTCATCTTTAATCCTTTTTCTTTTGTTGATCAAAAATTAAAATAAAGTTTGGACTTATAAAATTAATCTCTCAAAGTTACCAACTGCAAACCAGTAGACGGTTAAGGTGAAAGTTCCATGAAAATTATGCAGAAGCCCCATTTTGAATCAGGTCAAAAACCCATCCTTTATTTCATCTGTTGAGTAATGTAATGTTGTTACTGTTGGTAAATGTATTGCAAAAGCTTTGCAAGCGGATTGCAACATAATAGTGAAGTAATGTAATAGGAGTGTAAACCTTATGTTTAGTTAGGAGTTGACTAAATGAGTGGATGTAGAACATCCACACGTTTTCTTGTAATGGCTCTCTTGTAGCCAAGTATATGTTGGTTGTAGAAGAGAGAAAATGGAAGAAAAAGTAATGAGAATTTATTTAGGGAACGGTAGTTAAATTAGAATTTTGTATGTTAAGAAAGATATTAATTTAGAAAAATCTTGGTGTGTCTCACTCTCAGCCTATGCAGCTTTACTGTGACAGTCAATCCGCGCTTCATATTGCTGCTAATCCTATTTTTCATGAGCGCACCAAACACATTGAGATTGATTGTCAGTATGTACGAGATCAAGTTCAAATCTGGTGCTATTATCACTTCTCATGTTCGCACAAAGGTTCAACTTGCAGATATCCTCACCAAAGCGCTTGGACGTCCTCAGTTTGAGCTTCTTCACAAGTTGGGCATTCGTGATCTCCATGCTCCAACTTGAGGGGGAGTATTAAGGGATTTGCATGTATATTATTGTATATACGGTAGTTAAATTAGAATCTTGTATGTTAGGAAAGATATTAATTTAGCAAAATCTTTTCACCATATTTGTAAAGGCGTATTAGGCCTATTTAGACATAGGGATATCCTCTCTTGTACTTAAGCTTTTGATAATACAAAACTTCATCTTTTTTACCTTGTCGTTTCAGTAAGGTATTGGAAGAAAAGAAGTTAATGAAAACTGAGAGTAAGAGTTCCCACTTTTCCATTGACAAAATTAGTCCCAAACACCTACTTTTAATCATCCAAATTACCAACATCATCCATTACAACAAACCCGTATTCCAAATCTCTATTTAGATTCTTAAATCAGTAAATACTAACCCAATCAACCTTGTATAACTTAATTACAACAAAGTCTCGTACAGAGCAAACAAAGTCTAAAAATGAAATAGGGTTTTCAATAAACAATGAACTAGGTCTTTTCTTTGATTTTAGTTGAATTAGAAAGTTTTTTATTCATGGGAATAATAGGAAAGAAGAGAGAATGAAAGAAAAATTTGTTGTTGATAACCATGATCAACTATGATCCTGATTGGAATTTTTCACTCTAGGTATCACTCAATTACTACTAAAATTTTAATTTTATCCTCTCGTACTAAAATCTTGAGTTAAAGAAGAAAAATGCGTTTTAGTGAGTGGGTCAGTATTGAGTAACTAATAAAACACGTTTTACTGAGTGGGTCTTTGTTTAGTGACAAATTGAAGTGTAGTGTGTATAAATAGGGCATGATGCTTCTCGTCGAACCCACTTTCTTACAGCGTCAACTGTTTCGGCTCTTAATTCTTACCCACTACAGTATTTAGTGACCAAAAGAAGAGTTTAAGGATGATTCTTTACGGACTGAGAAAACTGACTACGGAAAAACCGCCTGACTTATCGTTGATATTCCCGCCATGAGTCTATGAATAATGGTTGATATTTTCGTTGTTGTCCTGTACATAAAAAGGACTTACGGGTCATTACAAAGTTTCTTTTCACCCCTAACAGTATAAAGTTCCTTAGTTCGTCAATATGAAATGGCACGTCCATACAGCAGCAATATTAAAAAAATCCCGTCCCCGTCTGAACCATTACAACAAGGAAATAATAATAATAAAATAGGGGATTACATGGTGTGGGACCGTCCACGGCTACGGCATGGTCGGCCGGCTAGTAGGCTCGGTCCCGTGACACCTTTCCTAATTTTATATTATTTCCTTGGTGTGTGGGAAATATTATGAAACTAAGGAGTTTGTTGAAATGAATGAGTTTTCTCAAATGAAGAAGTTTTCATGAGATGAAGAAAATAATAATAATAATAATAATAAATAAGGGATTACAAGGTGTGGGACCGTCTACGGCTAGGGCATGGTTGGCCTGCTAGTAAGCCCGGTCTCGTGACACCTTTTCTAATTGTATATTGTTTCCTTGATGTGAAGGAAATATCATGAAACTGAGGAGTTTCATAAGATGAAAGAAATAATAATAATAATAATAATAAGGGATTACAAGGTGTGGAACCGGCCACGGCTAAGGCATGGTCGGCCGACTAGTAGGCCAGGTCCGTGACACCTTTCCTAATTTTATACTATTTCTTTGATGTGAAGGAAATATGATGAAATTGAGGAGTTTTTCTCAAATGAAGGAGTTTTCATGAGATCAAGGAAAATAATAAAATATGGGAAGAGGCGTGGGACCGTCCACGACTGCATGTCCGGCCGGCTGGTGGGCTTGGTCCCTAGGAGGCTCAATTAATATTTTATTATTATTTTCTTCCCTATTTTGCATAGGTTTCCTCGTTCCTTTGTATTTTTGAATGCTCGTTCGTGCATTCAGGTGCTCGTTAGTGCATTATTGCTGAGTACACTTGCACCATTTTCTCGGGGCTTATTCGATGGTGGCTCAGATGCCCATACGTTGAATATTTATTACTACCCATGGAATCCTACTGGGAAAATCCATGAATTGAAGTAATCAGAATATTATAAAAAACGTAGAATGTTTTATAGGAATTCAATTGATGAATCTAGCAACTAGAAATAATTAATTGATGATTCTATACTAGCACGTTGTCTAGGAGCATTAATTATTCGAGAATTGAGCGATATGAGCTAGTTGAAGCGTCATATTTATTATGTATAATCAGGGAAAACATTGTTGCATCCTGAAGATGTTATCGCTCTATACTAGCAGGCAAGCTGTATAGAGCCGTCCAATCATTAAAATTCTGTACACATGTCTTTTATATAGTCAGGGAAAACATTGTTACATCCTGAAGACGTTATCGCTTTATACTAGCAGGCAAGCTGTCTAGGAGCCGTCCAATCGTTCGATTTTATATAAAAGTAATTACTGAAATTGTTTAGTATTAATGAAATATGCCATGGTCTCAGTTGAGAGACTGCATATTCATATATGCTCTGAGAGGCAATACACTCCGCCAGAGATTCTTACGGATGATCTTAGAGGCAATACACTCAATCAGAGACTATCGTAGCATGAGTTTTCATGCTTAAATGAGAGACATGAGTTTCAATATTCGTCTGATTACCGGATCAGGAATATGCAAGGTTATGATTTTACGATTTTAGCCTTTGTCAAAAATCCACCGTCAACAGCAGATAGACACACTTGAGATATTCCCGAAACATCAGTAGAAGGATTTTCATTAGAGAGTGAAAAATCCAATATATACCCAAATGTTATGGAGGTATATTCTTCAAAGAGTTTGTCAAGATTGATGTAAGTATTGGTACTATCATCAAGATTAGCAACTTCATCCACTAGTGCCATGCTTGAACTATCCTCTTCTTCTGAATTATAGTGATCATTATTTTCATCAAGAGTTGCACGAATACCCTTGTTTCTAGTGTAATTTCTTCGATTTGGAAACTCATTAGAAAAGTGATCAAAATATCTACACTTGAAAAACTGAGGCGTATCCTCATCATCAGTATCCTCATTCACCTTTTTGGATAGAATACGATCATGTGGCTTAACAGAGATGGCATACATTCTCTTGAGAACCGTTTATTCCTAATTCTTGAGAAGATCTTTAAACTGCCTGTAATGAGAGAAACCGAATTTTCAACATCTTCATCTGATAATTCGTGAACAAGATCCTTCTCAGAATTGCCAACACTTTTATTTTTATCAAGTATTTCAGTGTTTTTTAATGCTATGAACGCTATATTTTTTATCAGTTTTTAGATTGTTGTTCATGATCAAAGATCTTTAGCTTTCCAACAAGAGTGCTTCTGGAAAGTGTAGTAAGATCTTTTTATTCAGTGATATCATACTTTTTAGACTCATATCGAGCTGGTAAAGATCTCAGAATTTTCATCACAATATCCCTTTCAGGAATGGTCTTTCCTAGTGCATGACAAGCATTCACTATTTCCGACAATTTGTGATTAAATTCCTCAAACGAATCTCCGTCAGCCATACCAAGGTTTTCCCAGTCAGAAGTTACGTTTTAAAACCATGCTTCTTTCTCGGTGGAATTCCCTTCAAATATGGTTTCTAAGATATCTCAATCATCTTACGATCTAGTGCACATAGACACATGATATTGAAGATCTTGGCTTATGGCATGGATAATAGCGTATATTCCATCAGAGTTGTGTTTAGCATAACTGATTTCATTATCGCTATAACTTTCTATGAATTTTTCCATCTAGATACGATTCTAAGAAACATGCCATCGTTGAAGGAAATAACATTGATGTGCTTTCCTGAAATACTCTCGTTGGGAAGTTAAATATCTTTGATCATGAGCATGTATCCAAATATAGAAAGGATATTGCTTTCAAAGCACAAAAGAACACTAAATTACTTGATAAAAGTAAAAGTGTTAGCATCTCTGAAGATGATCCTTCTGAGAATGATTCATCAGATGAAGATCTTGACAAGTCAGTCTCTTTGATCACAAGACAGTTTAGAGATCTTGTTTTGAAGAGAAGTAAACGGTTTACTAGAGATAAACCTAAGTCATCAGTTAAACCTCAAAATCGTGTTCCTCCTAAAAACAGGGATGTTGACAATACTGGTGACGAGGATATGCCACAATGCTTCAAGTGTAAAGGTTTTGGTCATTTTGTAAATGAGTGTCCAAATCGTAGAAAATACACAGGAAACAAAGGTCTTGCTGCAACTCTTGATGAAATGTCTGATCACTATGATTCTAATGAAACGAAAAATCAAGTGTTGCACTCCTTTGTGAAAATTATAGTGATTTACACCACAAGTTAGCACAGAAACAAGTCATGATCTCTAAGAATAGAGATAATTGAAGAAGGGAGAGATGAATCATAGGGTTAGAAGAAGAATCAGACGGAATTAGGGGAAGGAAAGAGACATAGGTAGAGAGGAAGAGATGAAATTGGGAGAGAAGATAATCTTTTGATTAATTCATTGATACCCATTTCTTACAACAACACAGCTTATATTGTTGTAAATAAACTCACAAATAGAAATGCCTACGCTATCCCTCAACAAATAAGGAAACTACGAAAATAACTTGCGAGTCTAATTGTCATGAAGCTCGGTTAATGACAAGGAAAAATTTTTGTTTGGTCCTAGGCCCATATAGTTATTTATAGTAGGGTCCAACCGGAATTTTTTTTTATCCGGAGGTCCAAAATTAATTAAAACATGGAAATGTCCATAATGCCCATTACTACCAAACGTGTGTGTCTACACTGCTTACAAATTTGAGTACATATCTGGTACACTGCTTAAAAATTCGAGTACATATTTGCTACACTGCTTACAAATTTGAGTACATATCTATCTGAGTACATATCTGTCGTACTGCTTACAAATCCGATTATATATCTGAATGCTTACAAATTCGAGTACATATTTGCTGCACTGCTTCCAGGTAGAGTACAAATCTGTAAGAATCAATGATAAATAAATTAGAAAACGTATTATATCACATACATTGTAGGATCATACAATGTAGCAACCCAACCTTCTATGTTCCTCCAAATCCATTTGCAGCACACCTTCTTTCAAACACACGTCACAACCAATTTGTAACTTCATCAAGACCACCACCAATTTCACAAGCTTGCAAATCTGAACCAACAACAACTCATGTTCCTATCATTCAAAATCTGTCATTTCTTGCAATAAGTTCTGAATTGCAGCTCCAGATCATCTCCATATCCAATTCCAGTACTGAATCAAACGTAACAAAGAGCATCTATTTCAGTATTTCATATACGTACTGAATCAAACATAACAAGGAGCACTTCCTATCAGTATGCGATATATGTACTGAAGATTCATGAACTACAAATCAACAGTATGACAACAACAGGTGACAGATCTATGAAAAATAAGAGAATCGAAAGACATATTACAGTATTTCACATAAGTACTGAAGGGTAAGACTAAAAAAGGAGCAAAAACACAACAAATAGAACTTCCTATCAGTATTATACATACATACTCATGGATCGAACCAAAAAAATTGGAAAAACTTCAAATAAAACAAAATTAGAAGAATTTTGTATCAGTACGCCATATATGTACTGTCAATTCATACACGAAAAACAACTGTAACAAACCTATAAAATGTTATAATGTTGAACCAATGATAAATCACAAATAATCGCTACAGTTTTAGTTACCTGTAACCCTGGGAAAACAGCATTGTTAATTGCAGATTCCATATCAACCCAAAGAACATGATCTTTCTTGAAGAAAATCATGCCACCTCTGGGACCTCGTAATGACTGCAAATTGAAACAGAAGACATAGTAAACAACATGACCCTTGAACCTAAACCAATAAAAACAAATGCTGCTTGTGTTGGTGTCAGTAGTTGCAGTCTTGCAGACTTCATGAATTTGACTAGGTGTACCTTGTGAGTGGTGGTTGTTACAACATCACAGTATTCAAATGGGTCGGCAAGTACGGATGCAGTAACGAGACCACTTATGTGAGCCATCTCCATCATGAGAAAATCCCCAACAGAATCTGCAATATTCAAGAAACATAGCAGGAAAGGGAATTAGGTGTGCATAATGGGTTAACTAGTCTGATTCTCTGATCACTAAGAATAACAACTGTTGATAATCAAAATATATGTGTATACCTTTCTCATTCGAGGATAATTGAAATCACGAGGATAAGCACTAGCACCAACAATGATGAGTTTTGGTCGAAAGAGGGTGGCAGTTTTCTCAAGCATATCATAATCAATAAGGCCTGCAAGTGAATTTGGTAATGAATGCAAATTATCAACGAATTATAAATGAACAACAATAGACCACATAGTCATTACACAATATAAGAATGCAGAGCAGCACCTGTTGATTCATCAAGACGGTAGGGCATCGATTCAAAATAAATCGAAGTCCCAGATACCCGTCTTTTAGGAGTCATAAATCCATGTGACAAGTGACCTCCATGAGGAAGATCCATACCCTTTGCCAGTTACATGAACAAAGTCCTTTGTTGACAAAGTGTCTCTAGCTCATCAATGTACTCATTGCCACCATAATACCTACATTGCAGAATGAAATGATAAAATGCATTTCAATACAAATACAGGGAAAAAATACAACATTAAGCACCATCTTTACCTTTTACCAGAAAGCCCTTATGTATACTTGTTTGTGAGACAAGAACCCACAGCTTCCATCACTGCGCGAGATGTAAAATTCTCTGAAGCAATGAGCTCCAAGCTGTTAAACTGACGATTCTTCTCACTATCAATTATTGAACGTACTTCAGGGTCTGCCTAACTTGAGAAGGTAATCTATCCGCAGTAGTAGTACCCAACTTGGGAAAAAAAGTTGAAGAACCTTTAGTAAAAAGATTGGGTTGTTGTACAGCAGCACCCATTATTGCAGCTCCATTGTATGCCTGCATCTACTTCACTTCTCCTTAAACATAACAAGGAGCACTTCCTATCAGTATGCGATATATGTACTAAAGATTCATGAACTACAAATCAACAGTATGACAACAACAGGTGACAGATCTATGAAAAATAAGAGAATCGAAAGACATATTACAGTATTTCACATAAGTACTGAAGGGTAAGACTAAAAAAGGAGCAAAAACACAGCAAAGTGAGCAATCACAGGCACTTTGACACCATTCTCAACATAAGTGATGATAATCTCAGAAGGATTCAAGGTTCTCCAGTTTTCACAAATAAGAAATTTCAGGTCATCAATACTAGACTTAAAAGTAACCAGGTGAGCAAAATGATGATGATTATAATAAATGTATGCATAGCAGTAGGTATTTGGATTGGAACACTCTGCATCAGACATGTTTTGAACCTGCAAATGTCACAAAGATGTAACAGTATTAAAATACAGTATTTCACATACGTACTGATGGGTCAAACTAAAAAAAGTGAGAGATCTATGAAAGAAACAGATTCTAAGAGCAGTTTCTATGAGTATGCCATATATGTATTGCAGATTCATGAACTACAAAATCAACTGCATGACAAAGAATAATTAAGAATCTAGGAGAAACAGCAGAATCGAAGCACGTAATATGGTATTTCACATACGTACTGATGGGTCAAACTAAAAAAAGTGAAAGATCTATGCAAGAAACAGAATCCAAGAGCATAAACAATGAGTATGTCATATATGTACTGCTGGATAATACGATCTGAAAGTGAAAACAAGCCTGATTTTGAAAAGAAAACAGAAATATAATCAAATCGAACTAAAATAAGCTAAAAACTTAACAATCTAACCAAATAACTGAATAAATACGAACAAGATTCATAAAAAACAAACAGAACACAACCGATCTCCATGATCTATGCAAGAAACAGATTCTAAGAGCAGTTTCTATGAGTATGCCATATATGTACTGCAGATTCATGAACTACAAAATCAACTGCATGACAAAGAATAATTAAGAATCTAGGAGAAACAGCAGAATCGAAGCACGTAATACGGTATTTCACATACGTACTGATGGGTCAAACTAAAAAAAGTGAAAGATCTATGCAAGAAACAGAATCCAAGAGCATAAACAATGAGTATGTCATATATGTACTGCTGGATAATACGATCTGAAAGTGAAAACAAACCTGATTTTGAAAAGAAAACAGAAATATAATCAAATCGAACTAAAATAAGCTAAAAACTTAACAATCTAACCAAATAATTGAATAAATACGAACAAGATTCATAAAAAACAAACAGAACACAACCGATCTCCATGATCCAAAATTCAAATCTTATAATGATTCAAAAACTGTAGCAGAAACAATGAGTATGTCATATATGTACTGCTGGATAATACGATCTGAAAGTGAAAACAAAACTGATTTTGAAAAGAAAACAGAAAGATAATCAAATCGAAAGCTAAAATAAACTAAAAACTTAACAATCTAACCAAATAACTGAATAAAAACGAACAAGAATCATAAAAAAAACCAGAACACAACCTATCTCCATTAAACTGTAGCAGAAAGAAGAAAACGAAAAGATTAAGCAACATACATGTTAAAAATCGCAGAAGAAATCTTCAGAAACCCTAGTCCCAAATCCAGAAGAAGAAAGAGAGCAGAATTTTCCCAAGAATAATCGGCTGAATTTTTTTTTAGAAACTTTGAAATAGACTGCTTTAATATATGTAGGATTGGAAGGGTAGTTTATGTATTTAGAAATTTCGCACAATTTATCCTTCACGTGTACAAGACCTGGACTTAAAAAAATTGGTCCATTTTCATGTTTTCTCTTAATTATGGACCTCTGATTAGTGGGCTTTAATGGGTGGACCTGCCACTAACTAAGAACACTATAATGGTACCTATTGGTAATTCCTAGTAATGACAAATCCCACTCCTTCGAATCATCCTTGTCCTCAAAGATGATGTAAATTGAGCTTAACCGGTGAAGCACACAACTATGATATACAAGCAGTGATAACTCGACTTCAGTAGGAGATGCAAATTTAATATAACTTTAATACCAAGGCCCATGAGAACTGAAAGCCTTCACTTGAATTGGAGGTATGACGCCTAGTCTGAATTCAAGCTGGTCGATGCTCTCGAGTGCTCTGTGCTTATTTCTCTATGGGAAACAGATCGAGTAACTTCATAACCCACTGCTTGGTAAATACTAGTAAAAACAGCTCCCCACCACCAGTTGAGGCCTGAACATGCATCTTCATGTTTACTTGTTTGTAAATAACCTGCATGTGGAGTTGTATTTGTAAATAATTTCCCACTCCCAACACATAATTCTTCACCTGCCAATCTTTTCTTAAGAAGATAACTTCTTCATTGTTAACCCGCAGCTCCAACTTTTCACCTTTCTCAACAGAATAATACGTATTCAGCTCAAATTTGTGCATAGTAAATCTGGTCATGTGACATTTAACTGAAGTAGTTGTTGAAAGAGCAAGGTGAATTACGAATTTCTCTAATCCCCTGGAGTTGACAGACTCTTCTTTTCCCTGTTGTGCTGTGCCATGAGATTGGGAGATCTTCAGTACCTGGTAGTCCTGCTGGCGAGCTAAAAGGTCTTGTAAATGCGATTGTAGCTTGTTGAGTATCCTCGTTTATGTATTCTTGTTAACACTACCTCCCACAAACCAGAATAATCGTCGAATTCTAACAACGATAATCTTCTCAAACTCAGGTTTATAGTATGAAACACTCATAAATATGTTGTTGTATGAAGGAAGGGAGTAACCTGTTGTTAAACCTGAAACAGAGATTGACCTATTCCATCCTTCAACACCAATAATACAGAAACCTGAAATGAGCATAATTAAGTCCAACTTGAAAATTTTCTTTCTGACCCCAGAACTGGATTCGAAGTCCAGGCTGAATTTTATCATGGAATATAAGAAGACTGGTTCTATCAATTCCATAACAAATGCAAACACATTCTTCTGAATTTTCTTTTGAACTCTGCCACAACCCAGTAAAGCACCACCAACCATTCCCTTATCTTTTATGAGCGCGTTCTGGAAAACTAGTCCCCCTTCAGTTGACTCCACTCTGTTGGAACTCCTCTTTGGTACATGCGACAAACTCCATGTTTTCCTCGAGAGTGTGGATAACTCTCCTTCAGCTGCTAACAAGATGACGAATGCTCTGTGAATGTAATATTTTCCTTTTTTGGCTTCTATCTTCTCATACAGTGTATATCCTTAAGCTGTAAAGAATAATAATCCCAGCTTAAACTCCACAACCTTTTCAGAGCCTCTTCAAGTTATTCTTAGATTCACTTTCTTTTGTCACTTGAAGTATCGCCTCAGTCCAGAGAACATTACCTTGCGGAAATATTTTATCAAACAACCCTCTGGCATCATCCATGTCACCATTCTCAACATATAAACATACATTCTCCTTCGCAATTAACAATTCCAAGCCACACTCATCAGTGAAAGGAAACTCAAGAATGCAATGCAAGGGAGATGTAGGTTATTCATGTATCCCCTGTTGAAGAAGCATAAGATCACCATCACCATTAATTACACCGAGCATCTTCATGATTTTCACCACTCTTACAAGGAACTGCTCCCATCCTGAACACCATGTATTACCTCCACAGTCCTTAGACCTAGATACTCCAAGCTGTATTGGGTTAAGAAAACTGATACCCATAATCACCCATGTATCACACATCTCTTGTGCACTGCCATACGTGTTATGCCTTGTCACATGCAAAATCAATATCTTCTAGAGAACAACAATTTTCTGCAGCATTTCGTCACACAACATGGAAACTTCACTACTGGTACCCTCTCTAACACACAAGCATACAATCGAATTGGAATTCAAAAGTATAAATTGATGCTCGTGTTCCGAATTGAACTCAGAAACAATATTTGTATTCGAGTTATGCATTAGAATCAAACCAAAATTAAGTGTAGCAAAAATGATTTTAGGACTACTTCTAATGTAATAAGAGCACCTTCTAATCATTTCAAGCAACCTTCCACGATCAAATACCTTTCCAGAAACACTCAAGCTAGAACAAAGACATCCACCACCAGTTGCACACAGGTGACATAACCCACCATCACTCATGCTTGTGCGGTTCAGTATCTTCTGACTTGAATTTGAAATTTCTGTAGCCGAACAGTCCTGAGCCTCTACCAAATGAATTGTAAAACTGGTAATTCCAACCAGCCATTGATCAGACATTTTCTGTGCAACCCAATACTCAGTTTCCCTAGCCAGCATAAATTCAATCCCGAGGATACTGTCTTGTTGTATCCTTTTATCACACAACTTGCTAGCATCCAGACAATCCTTTTTTTAACACACAGATTCCTAGCATAACAACCGTCCTCATCTTTAACCCACACATTACAACTGAATTTGTAAACCATAAATCCAATTTGTACCCCTTTCGGAGAACAAGCTCATAAACACTTCTAAGTATGTCAAGGTCTTTACCACGATCAAACAATATACAACCATAATCAAAACTGGGTAAAATAGCATACACAGCCGCACTTGAATTCACATTCAAAAGTTTAAAACAATTCTCATGAATAAAATTTAACTTCGAAACAGGGTCATCAGTGTATTTATCCCTTATATTAGACCCATCCAACTCTCTTCCTCTATCAAATATCATTCGAATATAATTAGCAGTAGATACAACATTACCAATAGAAGCAGTTTGAGTTAAGTGAGCAAAGGAGTACAACCTGATAAAATTGAAGAAGTATGATGGTATTTGATGTAGGCAATTATCTGTGATAAACTTCCACCCTTCAAACTGTCTAAATGCACCAATAGAATTCTGATTTTGTATGTTGCAGTCCCTCACACCACTGTTAGTACCTTGAGAATCCATATCAACATTGGAGAAAGCAATTATTGGTGTAGATCGAAAATTACTTTCATCTGCTGGACTAGGGTTGAAGAATTTTGAATGAATTCTCTTAACGAACTCCAATCGCCTGGATCAAATAGAATTGACTCCAAATTGACATAATTTTCGTTCTCAATTATCTTGGATTGAATAGGCTCAGCACCAATTAAATCGATTTTCTCAGAACCATATTTTAATTTTCCAGCATCAACTATCAATTTTGAATCGACACCCCGACCCTCAATTCCATCAGTGAAACTTAGTCGACTGTTGAAAACCCTTTTCAAGTCAGCTTGTGAGTTAGAACCTGATGGTGTTTCCTGTAAATCATCACCGGATCCTATTTTTTTCTTCCACAAACGTTCTTCAAGAGCCTTCAATATCTCATCTAAGATCGTCTTCACGGAAGAGAGGAGTGCAGTTTCAAACTTATTCATGATAGCAGTCTCAGAAACAAGTCATGATCTCTAAGGATAGAGATAATTGAATAAGGGGGAGATGAATCAGAGGGTTAGAAGAAGAATCATACGAATTAGGGGAAGGAAGGAGACATAGGTAGAGAGGAACATATGAAATTGGGAGAGAAGATAATCTTTCGATTAATTCATTGATACCCTTTTCTTACAACAACACATCTTATATTGCTGTAAATAAACTCACAAATAGAAATGCCTAGGCTACCCCTCAATAAATAAGGAAACTACGAAAATAACTTGTGAGTCTAATTGTTATGAAGCTCGGTTTATGACAAAAATATTGTTTTTGACAATTGTAGCAATACATACAACAATCTCGATATTTTTATGGGAGAAACTTCAACCACCTTGGAGGAAAATGGATTTCTCTTTGTCTACTGGAAATTCTGTTTCTAATTTTTCAGGTTTTACCATTTGTCTAGCAGCATGCACAGCCATGACGTCTGAACCATCCTTCATATTGACATGTTCTTATTGCACTCTCAAGGGTCACGAGCTCCCCAAATGTTTCAAGTACAAACATAAGATAAGATATGTCAACAAACTTCAACAAATAACAAATCGATTAGCAAACAAGCTCAAACTTGTTCAGAAGTCGTCTGAGGTATGTAATCTCATCTCTTCCCCGAAGAAGTTAATTTCCAAAGAAAAATGTGGACCATTAGAGAAAAGAGTACGGTTTAAATAGTCTGTGAAAAAGGGTTCTGAGAATTCCATTCAAGAAGGTTATGGAGGACAGATTATTGTTCACCCCAGCACAACTTAAATGTGTTGGTTGTGTATCTTGTCTCATGTGCCTGGTTCAAAAGAGACAAGGGTTTGCACACTTCAGGCTGTAGAAAAAGAGAGAAAGAATTTTTCATGTTTTGTTTTTTCTTTTTTTGGTCTTGTTTTCACCGATTTGGAATTCTTCCATATTTTCATATCTAATTGATATTGAAAGGACTTTACTCTGTTTGATCAATAAAAGAGGTTTAAAATTGGCAATTCTGCCTTCTTTAGGGTTGTGAGTTGTGCGTACGTGAATCCTTTTAGTGTATAAAGGTTCAGTAATCCTACATTCCTTTTTCCTTCTCTAAAAACTCTTTTAATCACAAGATTTCTTGTTGAGTCTAATTTGTGAATTCCTTTCACAATCTCATACTGGTATGGAAAATCCAAGCATTATGTCTTTTGATGGAAAAGATGTTAATATGATTGTTAAAGCATCAATCATGAAGGAAAAAGATAAATCTCATGTACCTTCAACTTTGAAAAGAAAAAGGACGAATGTGAGAAAACCAAGAGTTATTCCTTCTAATCTACAGAAGTTTTCTGGGGTTCTTGAAGATTTGAAGAAAACAAGAAAGGATATTCAGCAAATAAAGGCTATTGTTTTGAGGACTCTCGAAATTCAGAAGGCCCTGGTTCGACATCAGTCTAGAAGGTTTGTTGGAATTGACTCATTTGTCCATGAACCTTATGTTCCTATGGCTGTTGACGACAAGGAGTTCGGGGACGATAAAGAATTTTTTTAGAGGCCTTAATGTCTAGGAAACTTCTTATGAGAATTTATTGTGTTTTAAGAAGGATAACTAGGGTTTGTAAAATCAATTATTGTGAGTACACATAGCTATCGCCAACGATTTCCATCTTGCAATGTTTTTAGATTTATTTATTTAAATTCTAAAGTTTATTTGGAAGATGATTTTGCAATATTAATATTTATGGTCTTATATATTGCAACTTGTTATGGGATATGTGTGTTTGCGTCCGTGAACTATGATTGTCCCATAATTGCTCAAAAGTTAAGTTTATCATATGTCTTTATGCAAATATTAATGAAGGATAGAATGAACTTTTGACAACAAAAGTTAAGCCTATTATGTAATTATGCAAATATTGAATATCCCGTAGTATTGGTCTTTCTATGATCCACATCTTTTTGTAAGTACTGTGCGGCTCTGTAAGTTCTCTTATGTGAGCATTTCCGATTAAATTAATCATGGCTTCTCTTGTGGTTAATTTAATTGAATATTTTGGATACAAATCATGTTTCATGTGATTTGTTAATGTCCAAAGAAATCCTTCTTTTCTTTTGAAAGTAAGGTCGCTCTTGTTGTTCTTTCGGTAATGACATTTCATGGGGGAGAGTTCTTAATTGAACTTGTGCTTAACTGCCAAATATTTTTGGGGAGTGCGGCTGTGGAATATTGTAGGAGTTTTCTTATATCTTTATAAACTCCTTGATGAATACACTAGTTTAGGATATGTGTAAAAAAGCGGGGGTCTAAAAACCACACCCAATATTTCGCTTAGAAATCTGTATGGACTAACTCCAATATACTTTCAAGAGAATAAACTAGACACTCATACTCAATCTTAAGAAAAGTATATCAAAGAGTTATATCGCAATTCCTCGATTCAATCTGCAATCAAACAAATAGGAATTTGCAAGCCCGATTGAATATAAGAATAACTTGGACGGTATCAAAAACCAATATCCAAGTTCAATCAATTTAATCAACAACCAAAGGTTTGATTCACAATTGATTGAACTTATGCACAACCTGTGATATTTCAATTATATAAAAAAATACAATGCGGAAAAGTAATAACACAGACACCAGAAGTTTTGTTAATGAGGAAACCGTAATGCAGAAAAACCCTGGGACCTAGTCCTGATCTGAACACCACACTGTATTAAGGCGCTACAGACACTAGCCTACTCCAAGTTAACTTCGACTATAATGTAGTTGATCCCTAACCAATATCACGCTAATCAAGGTACAGTTGTGCTCCTTACGTCTCTGAATCCCAGCAGGACTATACGCACTTGATTCCCTTAGATGATGTCACCCACAACTAAGAGTTTCTACGACCCAAAGTCGAAGACTTGATAAACCAATATGTCTCATACAGAAAAGTCTATTGAATAGATAAATATGTCTCCCACAAATAAACCTATGAGTTTTGTTCCGTCTTTTGATAAATCAAGGTGAACGTGAACCAATTGATATACTGGACTTATATTCCCGAAGAACAGCCTATAAATATCGGTCACCTCACAATAATCTTAATCGTATGGTAGAGAAACAAGATATTGTTGAATCACAAATGATGAGACGGAGATGTTTGTGACTACTTTTTATCTTGTCTATCGGAGATTAATTCTCGAGCAAATCTTAGAAAAGATAGTACTCAATCACAATAGAAAACAACAAGATTAGAACACACAACTACAAATAAAATAGTTGGGTCTGGCTTCACAATCCCAATGAAGTCTTCAAGTCGTTAACCTACAGGGTTTTGGAAAAACCTAAGGTTAAAGGAGAATCGACTATAGTCGCAATTAGTATAACACATGAGGTGTGGGGATTAGGTTTCCCTGTTGCTAGAGTTCTCCTTTATATAGTCTTCAAATCAAGGTTCACAATCAATGTTACCTTGGTAACAAAGCATTCAATATTCACCGTTAGATGAAAACCTGATTAGACTCAAGCTAATATCTTTCAACCATTAGATCGAACTTAGCTTGTTGCACACAAATGAAAAATGACTTCATTTAGCTATGAGTAACCGTACCTAAACGTGTACCCCTTTGTTGGCTCAAAAATAGTTAACCAAAGTTATCCATATGAACACTTTCATATCAACCTCATTCATCTTAACCATTACTAGTTCAAATGACTAAAATGAAACTAGTTCTAGAGTTGTTCAATTGTTTATATTCTCATAGAAGTATATAAGCAAAATCGATTTTGATTCACTCGAATCAAGTCATGAACATTATAGCCACGGTTTGAAAAATATTGCATTCCTTATTATATAAATGTATTAGTTCATGAACAGACCGATTTTAGAACATAATCCACTCAAGTATGCAAACGGGCACGCATACCTTAGTGGCTGGACTAAGTTTGGTTCGCCAGTATGCGAACGGGTACGCATACCACAAAGCTCAGTAAAGTCCCAGAACTTGAACCTCACGCCAGTGCGCGTACCGGTATGTGTACTTAGTTCCCGGACCAATACTAAACCAATCAATACGCATATGGGTATGCATACCATGGTTCCCGGACTTGGATCACACATATGCAAGTACGCATATTGTGCTTATATCCAATTGTTCTAAACTCTCATTTCAACCATTGAACATTCTCGGAAGACGACAATATCTGTCTCACACAAACTTTTTGCTTCAAAGCAATTTTCAAATGATCGAATGATCAACACGAAACATTCCGAGTCTACATCAAATGGATGTCTCACACAAATCATGTAAGATGTTACCAGGCGATTTTCACGTGATCATCTTTTGACTTTCATCAAGAATACAAGATTAACTTGGTTAAAGCGAAAGATTACCAACACATATTTAGAGAAACATGTAAGCGAGTTAAACTCAGCTCGAAATATCAAATGTGCATAATTGAAGTCTATCTAGGTATACGACTTTTGTCTCAAATAGCATATAGAGTAGATAGACTTTTGAGTGATAGATGAGTTAAAGTCTCCACATACCTTTTGTTGATGAAGTTCCACAAGCTCCCCTTAGTAGTTCTTCGTCTTCAATCGATGAACAGCGTGAAGTCTAATGCTCAACTACACTTTGTATCCTAATCCGAGACTTAGCTATAAGTAGACTAGAAATCAAGACTTATGGTTTTGCCAACTAAACTTGACAAACAAGATTGAGATAGCAACGCTTGCGAGTTCGACCGAGCAGTGCTCTAACACCTTCTTCTTTGTTTTTCCTTTGTTTTTCCTCATAATTGAAATTTTTTATTAGCTAGTCTGTTTAAGATTAATTTGTGATTTTTGACTGATTTATGAACTGGTAAACCAGCTACTAGGTTTTGAAGTTGGTGATCTTGCATTTCTGATTTATGTTGCGATTCTGGCTATTCGGGCTTGCAATGAAGCACGACAGGATGCGTGTGACCTTTATCTGGGTAAGGGAAGAATGAGATGGAGGTAGTTTTTCCACTTGATGAGTTTCACTTGTCTGTAATCTTTCATGTCATCCCTGTATTTGTAATTCCGCATTATGAAGATCAACTAATAGAAGAATATCAGTAGTGAAATACTTCTCTCTTTTAAGCTTTTATAATTGTATAAACATGAAGGTGAACCTAGTTCATTACGAATGTTCTTGATGGTGATGATTAATTAATCTTTGTTATGTGTATATGTATCTTGTTATTCCTTCCACATGGATAATTAGGTCTTGTACTCCATCTTGAATGTCATACAAATTAAAATATTTATCTATAATGGTATATGCAGGATGAGAAATCTATATGCAGGTGCATAAATATGAAAAAACGAAATTAGCAAAATTCCATTTTTTGGAAACCTTATTAAAAATTCGCAACAAATATGAATGTTGGTTACCATAACGTTGCTGAAATTCTAAAAATCGGCAACTTATGTAGATATTATAGAAAGAAAACATGATGTCATCTTTGTGTGGGACCCACCGCCATGTGTCTGAAATGCTGGTATATATGTTACTGAAATACAGAAATACGTTGCTTAAATTAACTGAAGCAATGTTTACGTACATTGCTTATATTTTGGTTAGCAATGGATAAAGCAACATATAAAATGTTGTTTTAATTAATTTAAGCAACGTATGTAGACGTTGCATAAAATTTGTGACGCCAAGCGTTGCTTAAATCTTTTGCAATGCTAATAAACGTTGGGAATTCGGGTTTTTGATGTAGTGCCCCTATGACTCACATTAATGATTATTGTAGAAACCTTAATGTGTAAGAATAAGAGAGTAGCTATCGATTCATATGTAATAGTTTTGTAAACCCATCAAATATATGTACGTCAACTCTTCAAATGATAGTAAATAGATTCACTTTCCAACATTCATGAATTCTTGATGCATTTTTTCTCCCAATAGACGAACTAGGAAAGAAGATAGTACTACCTTCTTCATACATTGGTGGGCCGCGTGATATGTACTATCGATACTAAGATGCGATGTCATTGGTACATAAATATAAAAAGATTGATATATTTCTTGCGATGACTTGCAATCCACTCTGGCCTAAGATTGTAGCTGAGTTACGTGTCGGTCAATCTGTATCAGATAGACCTAATTTAACAACTAGGGTATTTTGTGCTAAATTTGAATAGTTGAAGGTAGATATCTTTAACAAGAATATACTTGGAAGAGTAGCTACCCAGGTTCACGTGATTGAGTTTCAGAAAAGAGGTCTACCTAATGGTCATATGTTGATCATTCGAAAAAAGAATACAAGTTATAAGGTCCTGATGATTTTGATCGTATAGTAAGAGCAGAAATCCTTAATAAAAAGAAAGAGCCCGAGTTGTATAAGTATGTGAAGAATGGATAATCCATGATCCGTGTGACAGCAAGTGCATAAGGGAAAGAGTATAAGAGAGGGTATCCGAAACGGTTTTATGAAGGTACAGTGCAAGGAAAGGATGCATACCCAGTTTACCGGAGGAGAGATGATGGAAATACTATACCGATGAGTAAGAAACTCGTGGCGGATAACAGAATGGTTGTGCCATATAATCCTTGGATTCTTCAGAAATACGATCGTCACATCAATAAAGAAGTTCGTTCCAGGGTCCAAAGTGTGAAGTATCTTTACAACTACGTCTACAAGGGCCCAGATTGTATTTCCTTTCGAGTGTAGATAGAATCTTAGAATGATGAGGTAGCATATTATATCAATGCAAGATGGGTATGTGCTCAAGAGGAAATATGGAGAATATATAGGTTTGCAATGAACAAGATGTATCCATCAGTTAAATGATTGCAGTTGCATCTCCCCAAACCAAATAGTGTCATGTTATACAAGCATTAAACAGTCGATGAGGTATTGGAAAATGAAAGGAATTCCAAAATGATGTTGATGGAGTATTTTGTGACAAATTCCCGTGATCCCGTGGCTAGGAAATTGTTATATTTCGGAGTATACTGAACATTACAGATGTGATAAACCAACCAGGAAATGACATAATAGAAGAACAAAATAGGGGGACAAGGATAAACAATTGAAAACACTGGTATTTATCTTCCTGAGCATGTCTTCAGTCATGGATAGTTGTATGTCGCGCTTTCAGTGGGTGTTTCCAGCAAGAATACAAAGGTGTTAATAAAAATAAGAGACATTTCTAATAAAGATGGAACGTTCACCAAGAACGCCGTATGCAAGAAAGTTCTTACGACGTCTTAGATAAACTGAAATAAATATAGTAACATCTTTTGGTTTGATGTTGTCTGCAAGGTTCTTAACTGCTGCATTAATTTTTTGTTTAATGTTTATTTCTTTTCGTCTATTGTTTTAGTTCTCGTTTCATCTTACACTTTAGTATATATACATGAATTTTTCACTCACTAAAATGTAAGTCGCATCTATTCTGATTGATTACAAAAAACAGAATTGTGAAATACTAAGGCAGATTTTTTCTGCCTAAGTGTTTTAGCTTGTTACTCCCTATGTTTTGCAACAAAACGACAAGTCACGGGTGCATTACACGTGCATTTTTGCTAGTTTTTTTATTTGGTAAGATATTTAAAGAACTTGGAACAACTTGTACCTGGTGCTCGTGCTCGCTTTGCCTTAAAAGGCTTGGTGATAGTTCTACTGGAGTCGGCTGCTTATTGATGGACAATACGTGTTGGCGTATGAGTGGTGTTTGGTTCTTGTCTGCTGGTTGGCTCTCCGCTCAGCGCAGCGAACGACAAGCCTGACTACCTCTTCAGTATCGTCTCAGATTCGTCTTCGGGAAAGACCCATTTGGTTCTTGTGCCTATCTACTGAGAAGGTATCGATTATTGTCCCTCGAAGTGTGAACACGTAAAACCACACTGCATATTGTGAAGGGGAGACTCCCTACCGTAGCTATGAAGGCAGCAGGATCGTGAAAGGGGGACTCCTCCCTGTAGCCCTACAGCCCAGGCAGGGATATAGTGGGTATAATACTTTAACGGTCGCAAACGCGTAAACCCTACTAAAGTAGTGTGTCCACTCCCTGTTCCACCCACGACACGAAATGTGCCAAGGATTTTCCACTGTCTCTGTACAGGTTGTTCAGGCAGGCGAGCCAGCGTAGAAATTTAACCATATTTAAGGAGATAAGATCTTCACGAGATATTATCTCTGCTCTACCCTGACTTGTTCGGAACTAAAGAGCTTGGTTTTGGTTTGTTTTTTTTATTTTTGATAAAAGAAATTTTTTATTAATCAGTTGTAGTTGTGGTCTTTTGCAAGAAGACCACAGATAACTGGATCAAAGTTTACATAGTTTTCAAGTGGCATTGAAGTTTCTCTTACATTTTTAGAAATGAAATCTGCCACCTGATTATCATTACGATTTACATATATGAACTCACAAAACAAAAACTTAGATATGATATATTTTTTCTCTTTTATTAAGTTTATATTCTCCCATTTAATAAGCAAACTACTTCCATTGATAGACTCAATTACTAGTTTGGCATCTACTTCAATTTGAATGCTTGAAAAATTCTTTTCCATGGCCCAAAATAAAGCTTCTCGTACTGCCACATTCGACTGCTTCTGGATTCAGTGCTCCATCTCGGTAGCTCCCTTTGACTCCAAGGAAGGTACCTGAGTTATCACGTATACAACACCAATACCAAACCTATTAGTTTCATAATCAAAATAATCATCTACATTGAATTTAATAACTCCCTTAGGAGGTGGATTCCGGTTAGAGGTATAACTATCAGTGCACATAGTGGGTGACTTAGGTGGATCATAATTATGCATGTGAGAAGCTAAATGATAAAGGATTTTATGCACAGAGGAACGAGAGTTAAGAGTTACTCTGTGGAATACCACTCACACCTATATTTCCATAATATCCAGATACCAATCATAAGTGAGAATAACCACCTTTCTTCTAGAGCTGAGTTATCAGAAGCAAACCAGCTGATTACCCAATCAGAGACAGATGTGCAACCTTCTGAGACAATATCTATATTGATATTTATACTCCTCCAAACTGCTCTAGCATGTTTGCATTCAAAAATAATGTGTTCCATGTTTTCAATGGAATGACCACAGATGTCATAGTGAATATCTAAAGAAGAGTTATATTGTGCCCTCTTGCTCTTTGTCATGTTGAGTCCTCTGATACATTTCCAAGCAAAAAACTTTATCCTTTGAGCAACTGAACAATTCCAAAGGGTTTTCCAGATCTTTAAATTAATATTGACACCATTGACCTGAGCATCACTATTATTATAAGTTAAAAGTTTGTAAGTACTTTTAACTGAGAATTTTCCATCTTTAGATGGTGGACATAACATAACATCTTCTTTACTGACATCAATAAAAAGAGCTTGAATCTTGAGTGAAATAGCGGAATCAAATAAATTATTCAGAAGATCAATGTTCCAGTGACTTAAATCTGGTAAATACCATTCAGCAACATCTTCATAGAATCTGTGGAGGTCATTAATATGTGATGGAGGATGAGACATACCAGGTATCCATCTGTCCTTCCATTTTTTTTTCTCCTGCCATTATTAATCTCCATGAAGTAGTTATCTTTTATAATCTTCAATCCTTTTGTAATTCCATTCCAAGTATAAGAGCAGTTTGCTGTTTAGATGTATTGGTGAAGTAGATCACCACTTTTAGAGTACTTGCTACCCAGAACTTGAGACATCAGACTGCTTGATTCAGTGCATATTCTCCATTCAAGCTTTGTAAGTAAGGCCAAATTTAATTTCTCCAAATCTCTGAAAGCTAGACCACCAAATTTTTTAGGCTTAAAAATACTAAACCATGCAATAGGATTAGAACCTTTGTTGTTCTTATAACCCCGGAAAATTTTTCTCTCAAGAGTAGTTAATTGATGAATGAGATTATTTGATAACTTAAAGGTGCCCATTTGATAAACTGGGACAGAGTTAAGGACATGTTTTATATAGTCCCCCTTCATGCTTGTGAAAGAGAAGTACTAGATCAAGAAGAAAACATGTGCTCAAAATTTTCCTTAATGGTCTTGAAAGACTCCTGTTTTGAATGACCACGAATAAGTGGAGAACCTAAATATATCTCTTTAGAACTCATAACTTTGACACCAAGAATCTGTGTTAAAGCTTCAACTACTTCTGGCTTGGTCTTTTTACTGAAATGCACTGCAGACTTCTCAAAATTGATTACCTGTCCAGACTGAGAGCTAAAATCATGAAATAATTTCAATAAATTATTAGCTGAAGTGAGACTTGCTTGAGTAAAGATCAAGCAATCATCTGCAAAAATCAAATGATTAATGGCTAGGGAAAGAGCAGACACTTTAATACCTATAATGGACTTATCACACTACGGGAAAAATCATCATTGACGACACAAGATAAGCGTTGTAGTACCCCTACGACAACTTCATTTCATGCATTGTGGAACGGGGGTATTGTAGAAAGTCCAAGTTTTTCTACAATGGTTGACAAGTGTTGTAAAGGGTGATGTGATTCATGGTTCGACAATAGTTTGTGAATGTTGTGATTCTCTTTCGATTTTTTTTGATAACCTAACACAACTCTTGCTTGTATTATAGAACAATCGTGGAAAACATAAGTAGCATATCGTAGAAATTTTTAACACAACACTTATTAGTATTGTGAATATTACAGTTAGTACACTTGTTAGCATTGTAGAAGTACCTTGATACAACTATACTATGTGTAGTAGGACTATCTTGGACAACACATAGTTATGATTGTAAATAAACTATTTTACAATACTTGTGAATAAGATCAAACCCATATTTCAGAATATATATTTCACTTTTGTCACTACTATTTGTGAAATGTAAAGAAACAACTAGATTAAACTGAAATGTAAATAAACAATTGGATTAAACTGAAAGACTCATTCAAATTAAACCAAACCCAGAATTAAAGCATTCACATACCAATGTGATATACACAAAATATACAAAAAGTGGCAGTGATATGTTTGTTACCAAAAGTTAAGTCTCCAAAAAGATCACAAAAGATTAAGAAGTCTATTGGTAGATTATTCTATCTTTGGGTCATGTGATAAAATTTGAAACAACATCATGAACAGTTCTGACTTCTGAAGTAGCTTGGTAGACAAGAGCATCATCCACATAAGAAACCTTCACACATACAGTGTAGGCTCCAAGACCGATTGGTTTTCCATGTATCTGCTTACTTGGATCTGTTTCAGCAATTTCAGCCTCTGCAACCACCTCGTCCTCCTTGTACCAGCTTAACAACTTGCTGCCAAATAAATGTATCAATACATGAGTCATCAAGAATAGCATAACAACATGGTATTATCTCAGAATATTTCTAAGATAAAACTTTGTAGAGAACTTCAAACAATTATATTTTT
Source organism: Papaver somniferum (assembly GCF_003573695.1). Taxonomy (NCBI): domain Eukaryota; kingdom Viridiplantae; phylum Streptophyta; class Magnoliopsida; order Ranunculales; family Papaveraceae; genus Papaver; species Papaver somniferum. The sequence continues at coordinate 40,859,822 of NC_039359.1, forward strand.
AACGATGCAATAGCTTTCACATGGTGAATATCAAGACTGTAGAACATACCAATTTCACCTCCAATCGGGCGTAACCTTCTCAACTTATTTCATTCTTAGTTTTATGTAGATTCGTTTTCCCAACAAAAGTTAGATCCAAGTATATCCTACTAATATAGAACCTAAGCCATGTTAGCAAGATAAAATCCTAAGAATCATGATAAACATCCTAAGAGAAACTAAGCTTTGACAAATTCCTCCTTCTGCACATAAGAAGGCCCTCGCGGACAATTTTCTTTACGAACTTCAAAAATACCTTTGGGGATTGAAAGGAGAACCAAGACAGGACATGTACAGTTCTATATGTTACAAAAGCTATACCTCTTTTATTTCTCTATCATGCACAAGAACAATGTGCTCCAACTGCCTGAAACCAACAACATCGAAAAGCACAGATGAGATATGTGCAGCAAATTCCAAATTACTACTAATAAAAACAAAATGAATTCTAGCAAATCATAAATACAAATTAGAACACCACTTCATCGGGGTAAATGGTAGGATGTATGCACTGCTTAAAAGAAACAAAAAATGCCATTTCAAGAACTAATCAAAGTATTAACATCCATTTCGTTCAGTATGTGTCTCACTGTAGTGCGCATCTCTTCTCAGATATGTTCTTCCTTTAGCTTAGCGCTAGCTTTGTTTTTTCCTGAATCAAAAAACGAAGGGCCACTATGTATTAGATGAGATGATTCAGAAATAGTGCACCTTTGTTTTAAATATATTCAATCTCGGCTTAAGATCCAGTAAAACCTCTCAAACAAATGAAATATTGGACAGAAATAGTAAATCCAGTAAAACCTCTCAAACATTTTTATATGTGTTGGAAAATCGTACAAACTCCACAGACATCTGTCAGTAGCCATTAAGATCCATTCAAAGTAGAAAGCAAATATGCCCAATTATCCTTTGAAAGAAATTCTAATCAACTAGAATAGCATTCCCAAATCCTAACAGTAGTACCAAAATATAATGCTGAAACGAAGTACATTTTTTGTGCTCGTCATTGTTACATCGCTTAGATTTGGAATTACAGCCCAAAGTAATATCTTCAACAAAATATTGCAAATTTAAGTAAGCTTTTTACCTGTGGAAGTGGCAATGCGGCAACAAGTTCAATGCAGAATTCCTTAGCTAAGTACCACCACCACGACCTCCTCCTCTGCCTCTACCACCACCACCACGGCCTCTAATTCGATTCAACATCACCTTCTTCAATTTATTTCTTAACAGCTTCACAACATGAATAAAATTTTCAAATCAAACATACCCATCTCTAATTCTTCCCCTAAAACCTTAATTTTCAATTTCATATCTATTTGGGGAAGAACAGAAAACCTAGGTTTTTTACTCTTCATTAAAACTCACAAATCAATCACTAATTCTTCCTCATCATATTGTATTCACTAAACACATCTTTAATTTCCCAATTTCTAACTCAACGATTCACAAAGAAAACCCTAGTTTTCGATTCATAACAGGACTCAATCTTCTCCTTCTTCTTTTATACATCCTCAAGATTTAATTTTCCTCAAGCCATACCTCAATTTCACCTCTCGATTTGCAACTGAAGAAGAGCAGAGAAGAAGAACGAAAAAGAAGAAAGAAGAAGAGAGAATAAGAAGAGAAAATGAGTTTCAAAGAAACCATTGCAATTTGAAAGAACCGATCTACAACTTCCGTAAGTTTTTTTACATAAGAGAGTGATCGAGAAGTAGATTTTGTGGTGAGTTAGGGTTTTCTTTTGCAAGGGAGGCGGAAGATAAGGTTAGAGACGAAGATAAGAGAGGAAAATGAAGAAACTGTGAGAAATTTTCTTTTGATCTTCTATATACCTATCTTTAAACGGCCAAGATTTGATTTAAATATGGTCATACGGATTAGGGATATCTTTGGACGGTGGAGATTTGATTTGAGACTGTCATACGGATCAAGGAAAGTGTGTTTTCTTTGTGTGTTTCTTTGTGCTTTCTCTATGTGCTTCCGGATTGAATTTCGACTAGTCACATAAGTCGTGAAGTAATTTCGACTATCCATACATGTCATGAAGTAGCTTTAGTTCACACTGGAAGACTCGGGTTCTCAGGATACACCATTGAAATCGATAAATATGAAGCTCTTTGTGTGTGTTTTTGTTCTTTTTTTGTGATTTTGATTTGTGTTTTTGTGCTTTATTTTTTTGCTTTCGGTTTATTTTAACTAGGGTTAGCAAGATACATCATCGAAATTGATAAATATAAAGCTCAGTGTCGACTCGAACTTCAAATGTGGCATAATGGCATACAAACTATGAATCGGGAAGCTCCAGGAGGGTTCTGACTTCAAGCTTAGCATAATACATCATCGAAATTGATAAATATGAATCTCAATGTCGATTCGAAATTAGGTATAACGACAAATAAAGTATGAATCATGAAGCTCCAAGAGGGTTCTGACTTCAAACTTGGCATGATACATCATCGAAATCGATAATAAATATAAATCTCATAGTTGATTTAAACTTAAAATATGGTATAACGACATAGAAACTATGAATCATGAAGCTCCGGGAGAGTTCTGACTTTAAACGTAGCATGATATATCATCGAAATCGATAAATATGAAGCTTAGAGTCGATTCAAACTTCAATTATGGTATAACGACAAACAAACAATGAATCATGAAGCTTCGGGAGAGTTCTGACTTCAAACGTAGCATGATATATCATCGAAATCGATAAATATGAAGCTCAAAGTCGATTCGAACTTCAAATATGGTATAACGACATAGAAAATATGAACCAAGAAGCTCTGGGAGGGTTCTGACTTCAAACTTAGCATGATACATCATCGAAATCGATAAATATAAAGCTCAGTATCTATTCGAACTTCAAATATGGTATAACGACATAAAAACTATGAACCAAGAAGCTCTGGGAGGGTTCTGACTTCAAACTTGGCATGATACATCATCGAAATCGATAATTATGAAGCTCAGTGTCGATTCGAACTTCAAATGTGGCATAATGGCATACAAACAATGAATCAGGAAGCTACATGAGGGTTTTGACTTCAAACTTAGCATGATACATCATCGAAATCGATAAATATGAATCTCAATGTCGATTCGAACTTCAAATTCGGTATAACGACCAACAAACTATGAATCATGAAGCTTCAGGAGGGTTCTAACTTCAAACTTGGCATGATACATCATCGAAATCGATAAATATGAATCTCAGAGTCGATTCGAACTTCAAATATGGTATAACGACATAGAAACTATGAATCATGAAGCTCCGGGAGAGTTCTGACTTCAAACTTAGCATGATACATCATCGAAATTGACAAATATGAATCTCAATGTCGATTCGAACTTCAAATTAGGTATAACGACAAATAAAGTATGAATCATGAAGCTCCAGGAGGGTTCTGACTTCAAACTTGGCATGATACATCATCGAAATCAATAATAAATATAAATCTCAGAGTCGATTTAAACTTAAAATATGGTATAACGACATAGAAACTATGAATCATGAAGCTCCGGGAGAGTTCTGACTTTGAACGTAGCATGATACATCATCGAATCGATAAATTTGAAGCTCAATGTCGGTTTGAACTTCCTAAGAACGATGAATTCATTCATCTACAGCTAAGATTCCATCGGAATCTTCTCCGAAACCTTAAACACACCACAAATTTGTTAACTTCAACATTGAACCTGGCTACGAGCTCAAAACCTGGCCGCGAGTAGACTACAATAAGTCGGAAACTGCGTAAGAACGATGAATCCACCCATCTACAAGTAAGATTTCATCGGAATATTCTCCGAAACCTTAAACACACCACAAATTAGACACTGAACCAGGATCTGAGCTCGATAGTTGGTCGCGAGTGGACTATTATAAGTCGAAAACTTTATAAGAACGATGAATTCACCAATCTACAGATAAAATTCCATCAGAATATTCCCCAAAACCTAAAATACACCATAAATTCGTCAACTTCGATACTGGACCTGGATCCGAGATTGAAACCTGGATGCGAATGGAGTATTATAAGTTGGGAACTTCGTAAGAACGATGCATTCACCCATCTACAGGTAAGATTCTATCTGGATATTCCCCGAGATCTTATACACACCATAAATTCAACACTGAACCAGGCTCCGACCTCGAAAGATGGCCGCAAGTGGACAATTATAAGTCGGAAACTTCATAAGAACGATGAATTCACACATCTACGGATAAGATTCCATTAGAATATTCCCCCAAACCTAAAACACACCTCAAATTCGTCAACTTCGAGATATTCTACGAAACATTAAAAAAATCATATTTCTGCATATTATATGCGTACCCGGATCCAAGATCGAAACCTGGCCGTCGAATCCCCCAAACCTCATTTTTTCCCACATTCTATATTTTAACTTCAACAACACTTATAAGTGTTGTTATACGTATCTATTAAAAAAAAACCTAAAATTGTGAACTGTAAGGATGGTTGATGAGCTAGACATCCATGCATTAGGTTCATGTTCGAATCTCCCCTCTTACGTATTTTTCATTATCATATTTTTGTGTTCTTCAACAACACTTGTGAGAATTGTGATAGGCTAAGTCACTACACTTATGAAACAAAGTTGTTATACCTAAATGTCGTCACAACAGTTTTGCTAAAGGAGTTGTCGTTTGTTTTCTTAGCGCAACCCCTTGTTCCTAAGGGTTGGTAGTGATGATATACGACAACTCTTCCTTTGAAACCAGTTGTAAAACATAGTACTTTCTACGATGTATAGCGAAGTGTTGTCAATCTCCAGTTGTAGATGTATATTTTTCCCGTAGTGTCATGTTATGCATTAGTGAGATGTCTTGAGAGATACTCCATTTCTAAGATGAAGAGATAAGGTGATAGGGTATTACCTTGTCTAATACCTCTTGTGGGATGAAATTCTTCACATGGAGAACCATTCAACATGACTGATAAGGAAGTAGTGCTAATACATTTGAAGATGAGATCATAAAAGTTATCTGAAAAACCAAAATATTGAAGAACTTTGATCAAGAAGGGCCATTCTAATCTGTCAAAAGATTTGGACATGTCAAGATTCAGAGCCATAGAACCTGTTTCACCTTTCTTCTTCTTCATAGAATGGATAATTTCTTGAGCAATTACTGTATTGTCACTTATTAGTCTTCCAGAGACATGAGAAACTTGAAATGGTGAAATTATTTTCTCCATAAGAGGCTTCATCCTATTAACAATAACTTTATATATTACTTTATAAGAAGTATTACACAGACCAATAGGTCTGTAATCACTAGCAAAATGGCTTTCTTCTTCTTTGGGATTAAAGAAATATATGTCTTGTTAATTTGCTTAAGGATATATTTGCTTTCAAAAAATCTTTTAACCATCAAACATACATCTTCACCAACTAACTCCCATTGAATTTTATAGAAACCTGCTTGAAATCCTTATGGGCCATGTGCACTCCAATCTTCCATGCTTTTTAGTGTGTTCTGAATCTCATCATTTGAAGGAATCATTGTAAGAGCAGCATTGTCTTCAGCTGAAATAATAGAAATAAGAACACTATATAGACGTTCATCAAGAACAGGATTTACTGAAGTACTTATATTCTTGAAGTGCATAGTCAGGTGACTAGAGATTTCTTCTCTTGTTTGTAACCACTTATTGTCATGGTCTTGAATAGAATCTATGTTGTTCCTAGTCTTCCTTCTGTTTATTTTAGTATGAAAATACTTACTGTTGTTGTCCATATCCTTAATGAATTGATCCCTTGACTTTTGTTGATAGAATTCACTTTTGATTTTATGCCATTTGCTTAAGTCATTGTTGATCTTGGTTATCTCTTCTTTGTTGCTTGTATTGGAAGGATGCTCCTGAAGTATACTTAACTCTCTTTGTAGACTGTCAACAGTTTGATTGATGTTTCCAAAGTTCTCTTTGTTCCACTGTGATAATTTTCTTCTGGTAATGTGTTGTTTACTTACCAGTTGATAGGCAGGTGAACCAGAGACACTAGAACTCTAGGCATTAGCAATAACAGTTTTACAAGAAGCATCATTCAACCAAGTTAAGAAAAATTTAAAAGGTTTCCAACAACTAAGGATGGTGGCATCTGTAACTAACATGATTGGACTATTATCACTTCCTATTTGGTTTAGGTTATAAAGTTTATTATTAGAAAAGTTTAGACATCAATCAACATTGCCTAAAGCCATGTCTATTCTTGAGTTCTTGGTACCAGTTCCAATGTTATTATTAGTCTATGTGTAATTATTTCCTACAAACCCTAGATCTTCTAAACCACATGAGGAAATAATATTATTAACCATACCATCTGCATAAGAAGAAGCATTAGTGTCACAATCCATCAAATGAAAACTAAGGTCTCCTAAGATTACCCAAGGTTTGTTAATGTCACTATTAATAGTTTGAATGTAGTTTTATTGTTCTTTTTTCCTAGAGTAGTTAGAATAACCATACGTGTATGTTAACAGGTATTCAGGTTTACTAAGATCATCCTGAACTAAAACATTAAAAATGTTATGAGAAGAATCTACAATGTTGCAAAAGAAACCATCTTTCCGAAGAAAAACCAAACCTCCGAAAAGACCATGAGGTTCAATGTGTGCACTATTTGGATATTGAAAATGTTTTAAGAGTGGAGAACATTTATTACTGCTAATTTTGGTTTCACACAAAAAAATGATTTCAGGATTCTGGGTTCTAACCAAGTCACTCAAATGATTCCTAGTATCTGAATTTTTAAAACCTTGAACGTTCCAGGAAATTATTTTCATATCTTCTCCAGCAAGTAAAAGAAAAATTATGAATTTAATGAAATGAGTATGATTAAAGATTTTATGGGGGCTCGGACAGAAATTAATGATTGTTGACTTAACTATATGCAGGGATATACAGACGCAAATAAAAGTCAAAAGAAAACCAATAATTAAATTAAATGCTTGAGTAAATGTTGATTAAGATAGAAAGAAACTGTAGGGTAAAGAGTGAAATCTGCAAGAGTTGATAAAAAGAAAGTTATTTTAGGTTTTACCTGACTCTCCATATGTGGTGCATGTGTTGAATTATACATTGCAATGATTGTTTGAGAAGTTTGAAGGTCGTTGTTGTATGCAGTGGCATTACTGGCAGAAGTCTCAGTAGTTGCAACAAGAGTAATATTTGCATCGACCCTAGATCTTTTTCATAGCCTGATATCCTTATTGTCTCCTTCACCTTCCCCATTATTAACCAGGAAATTCATGTTGATAATTTCATCATCCTTTGGTTGTATGAAAATAGTTTCTTCACAAATTTCTTTTGAGTAATCTTGGAAGCAGGAGCCGAGCTTGTAGATATGGTAGAAATATTCTTCCGTATTGTTTTTGGATTACCAAAATAATATGGATTCTCATGTGCTTTTGCTAAAAGTAAGCAGCATCTTTACAAGCAACTTTGCATTGATTGACCACATAACACTTAGAACAAATACTAGGAGGTTGCCTTTCATAAAACATTTAATCCATTTGCTTAAACCTGCATTTGTAATAGCTTTGACACCTCTCCTCATGGGGTTGGAGAATCACACAAACTTTCACAGGAACTCCACCTACAGGGACTGCATCCTTTGGTTCAATAGCGACCACTTCACCCATAATACTCTCTATCTTTCTAACAGCAGAAACATTCATGTGTTCTGGGAGAATAAACTTTAGTTGAATCCAAAATTGCTGAAATCCCCGGTGCTTCTCAGTATAAACCATTTCAGGAATGTAATCATAAACAACGAGCAGATGTTTATTGATACTCCATGGCCTTTCTTTAATGACTTTGTTCAAAGAATCCCACTTATCAAATTTAAAAAGAATTATGTTGGGTTCGACTTCAATTATCTTGACATCTTCTTCAGTTAAAAAGGGCCACGTGAACTTAATAAATTTTTCCACAGTTTCATAACTCGTTTTTCCTTCTATGATCACCTTACCAATAGCACTAGCTTCCCAGTTTTTTCCATCATCTTCTTCCTGAGTAGTTTCTGAAGAAATGACTGCAACTTCATTAGTGTCACCTAAATCAAGTGTAGCTTTTTTGAACTTGTTAACTAGATCTCCCATTTGACTTGTGCTTCCTGTCACCATTCTTTTGAAGTCGAAAACTTTAGAGTTTATGTTTTTGGAATTGAGATATATGGAAAATGAGTAAAAATATAGAGAGATATCAATATTAGGGTTTATAGGATATTCCCATAAGAGCATCTCCAACAGAGGGTGATAGTTTTATTTTATTTTGACACATATGATTTTAGACCCTCATTTAGATTAAATCCATCTCCAATAGTAGGTCCTATAAAGTAGGAAGGGTGTCAAAATAAATATGGAGGTCTTAGATAAAGTCTTATTTAGACCTTGGGAATGACCTCCATGTCATCTTTTTGACTATTTTTTTAATTATTATTATTAAATAAAAATTTCTAAACCAATAGGAAAAAGAATCATATTTATATTTATCCAGAAAAAAAAACCCTAAAACTAACACCACACATTACTGGAGATGGTTCATGAGAAAAACACTATTCAAGAGTGTCGCTAAAGATGAGGAAGATAAACTTAAAAGAGAGTTAGCTGAGAAGAAGAAGTTGGATAATTTGGCTAAGAAGGGCGCTGTTAAAACCGCGCCAAAAAAGAAAAGCAAACTTGGTGCCAAGCCGGTTGAGGATGATGGCCAAGTTGTTAGAAGAGGTAGAAGTCAGACACGCAAGGAAGATGATAAGGGTTCAACAAGCCCTTCAAGGAGCATGGTTAATTAATGCGTGTTTTTTATTTGAACGCTCAAGGCTTGGCTAAGGATGGTGCAAGATCCAATTTGCATGAGCTTTCTTTCTTGCACAAACCTGACGTAATTTGCATTGCAGAGCCGCATGTTTTCTGCAATGTACGTTTTGTTAGGTCACTTAAATTGGTTGATTTTTGTGAAGATGTTATTACAAATGAGGTTGATGGAGAAAAAGGTAATATTTGGATTTTATGGAGGAATACTCTATTGAGGCATGATATTTTATCTACTTCAAAGCAACCAATTACTGTGAATTTTGCGGGGGATTTCATTACGGCTGTTCATTCTTCTTATAATCCGGTGGTAAGAAAGAGACTTTGGCGTCAATTGGGTTAAGGTTTTATATCTATTTGTTGATTGGTGTTGGGAGATTTTAATTGCATTTTACGCCCGGAGGAAAAGAAGGGAGGAAGGCTGATCAAAGAGGTTTATATGAATGAGTTTCGTAGCTGGAATTATGACAATGGTTTGGTTGAGGCTGATGCTATTGGTAAAAAATATACTTGATCTAATTGTAGAAGTGGAGCTCAAATAATTGTCTCAAAACATGATAGAGCGGTTGCTAATGATGCTTGGTGCTATAAGTATGCGAACTGGAGATGCAAGGCCTTGCCTAGGGTTAGTTCAGATCATTCCCCCATTTTTGGGTTTGCTTTTGAAAATCCAAGGCCGTTTAGAGTTCCTTTTCGAATTCAGAAGATGTGGCTTTCCCGTCCAGGTTTTATGCAGTTGGTTGGGGGGAACTGGAATTTGGATCTTAATGGTGCTCCCCCTTTTGTTTTTACTTCTAAGCTGAAGAGATTAAAGGAGGTGTTGAAGATTTGGAACATAAATATTTTTGGATATGTGCAATTTCGCTTGAAGCAGGCTGAATTGAAACTTGAAACTGAGAATGATCTTCTTGATTATGATCCTGCTGATGAGTTTCAATTCGTCAAGGTTGTGGATGCCAAAAAGGTTGTTGATGATGTGAGAACAGAGTTGGCAATTATGCTTAAGATGAAGTCGAGAGTAACTTGGTTGGAGGATGGTGACCAAAATACTCGTTTCTTTCATAATAGCATCCGTATGAGGAGAAGTCAAAATACAATCTCGGAGCTTAAGGTTTCTAACGATACTACTTTGTTTTTGCAGGATGAGATAAAGGATTTCATTGTTAATCATTATCAGGCCAAGTTCAATGGTGGTGACGTTAATATTGATCCAGTTTTATTTGATATTGAAGATGAGAGCATTTCAGTTGCTGAGAGTGCTTATATGGATGCTATACCATCTTTGGAGGAAGTTAGAGTGGCGGTTTTTGACTTGGGAGATGATTTTGCGCCTGGCCTAGATGGCTTCACAGGTTCTTTCTATAGACAGTGTTGGGACATTATTTCTAGAGATCTCTTTAATGCCATTACAAACTGTTGGTCTATGCGTAAAATTCCCAATGGCATTAACTCTAGTTTTATTGTTCTTATTCCAAAAAATAACAAATCTGATGCTATTAAAGATTATAGGCCAATTGGCTTGAGTAATTTTTTCTTCAATATCATTACTAAGATTATGGCTACCAGGATTGGTACTGTGCTAAATAAGCTGATCTCTGAAGAGCAAGTGGCGTTTATGAAGGGTAGAAACATACATGAGAATATAGCTTTGGCATCTGAATTGATCAATGAGATTAATACGGAAAGGAAGCATGGAAATGTTGGCCTCAAATTGGATATTGCTCAAGCTTTTGATACAGTAAGTTGGGATTTCATAGCTGAAGTTTTTCGTCAATATGGCTTTTCTGATTCTTGGTGCATGTGGGTTCTTAATATCCTTAGCTCAGCTCGGATTTCTGTCATGATTAATGGCTGCCCTGAAGGTTATTTCAGTATTACTAGAGGTCTGTGTCAAGGTGATCCTCTATCACCTTTGATCTTTGTTCTTATTGAAGATGTTTTAAGTCGCAATATTTCAAAGTTGTTTTCAAATCATAGTATGAATGTTATGGTTAGTAAAAAAGGTGTGGCGCCTACACACTTGCTTTTTGCGGATGATATCCTTATATTCTGCAGAGGTAATCTTCATAGTTTGCAAAATTTGAAGAATATGCTTGTTTTGTATGAACGTGCGTCTGGCCAGTGCGTAAACTATGCAAAGAGCAAGTTTTATTTTGGAGGTGATAGAATTTCTCGTGCTATTGATATTTCTAACTATTTGGGTATGGAGAGATCTATGTTTCCAGATAAATACTTAGGTATCCAATTGAAACCTGGTATTGTTCGGCATATTCATGTTCGCCAAGTTTTTGAGAAGATTATGGACAAGCTGGCTGGCTGGAAAGGTAAACTTTTATCATTTCAGGCGAGGCTTGTGCTAATTAAGTCGGTGATTTCTAGTTATCTTATTCATTTTATGGTTGTTTATAAATGGCCATGCATGGTTATTAAGCAAGTTGAGAGGGTCATTAGAAATTTTCTTTGGTCAGGTGATGCTGAGAAACGTAAATATTTTACGGTTCTATATGATGATCTATGTCTCTCAAAGCGTGAAGGTGGTCTTGGCATTAAGAAGTTAAATGATGTTAATAGGGCTATGCTAATGAAGCTTTGGATTTCTATTCGGGATTCAAACAAGATTTGGGCCAGATTTTTGAGGGCTAAATACTTTAAGATCAATGGCAATCTAATAAATTATAAGTTGAGTTCTTCGGTTTTTCCTGGAATTCGTTTGGTTTACAATTTCGTGCAGAAGCATACACGCTCAATTATAGGTAATGGTGCTAATACTTCCCTATTTTTTTATAATTGGTGTGGTGATTTTTCTATTGCGCAAAGACTTGGCATCACTTCCAAAGGCCCTAATGATTTTAAGGCTGAAGTAAGTGACATCATTTTTGATGGTGTTTGGGTTATTCCTGATAAAACAAGAGATTTGATGATTCGTTGTAATATTAATGTGGAAACTTTGCCTGTTATTGCTGGTGGTGAGGATTATAAAATTTGGGATTTAGATAGCAAAGGCGTTTTTTCAGTTAAGTCGGCTAAGGCCGCTCTTAAGTCGCCTGCGGAAGTTGTGCCTTGTGCAAATCTGTTTACTAGACAGGTTGTGCACCCTACCTTGAGTGTGCAATACTGGAAGATTTTGGCCAAGCAATGTTGTGCTAGTGAAGACAATATTATTAAGAAGACAGGTAAGAGCATGCCTACTATGTGCCGGTTATGCAGAAAAAGTTGCGAAACTCTTAGCCACATCACTTGGCATTGCAGAGTTGCTAGGATGATTTGGGCTTGGGTGGCTGGAATTTTCAAGTTGGATCCAAGTGAAGACCTGGTGGACTCGTATAAGGCTGCTAAGAGTCGAAGCAGAATGATAAAGGACCTGTGGTTAGTTGCAAATCTTGCAATTGTCACGGAGTTATGGAAGTTACGTAATAAGTCTTATTTTGATAATATGGCAGTTCAATGGCTGGGCTTTAAAGGGAGAGTTTATCAGGTAATTCGTGATAATTCAATTAGAATGAAAGGCCATATGCATAATACTTTAGAGGAGTTACGCATTCTGAATTATTTCAAGGTGCAGCATAGATCATGCAAAACGTCTACCCCAATTGAGATTAGTTGGACTCCTCCTAATCAAGATGAAATCATGATCTGTTGTGATGATGCATCTTTCGAAAACCCGGGCCAAGCTGGTTCAGGTGTTGTTTTCCGTGATGCAAGTTCGGAGGTGCTTGGTGTTCTTTGTGTTGGACTTGCTTGGCAAACAAATTTCTATGCGGAAGTTTGTGCGATTATTTATGGTGCGATTATGGCTAAGAGATGGAATATGCGGAGTATTTGCATTCGTTCGGATTCGAAGAGTTGCATTCAAGCTTTTCAAAAGGGTGAGCTGCCTTGGCAACTGGTGCAGAAGTGGAAAATTGCGAAGTCTTACTACATCAACGTTCGTTATATTCATAGCTATAGGGAGGTTAATTTTTCAGCTGATGCCTCGGCCAAGCAAGCCTGTTTGCTGGCTGAGGATATTTTTGAGTTTTTGAGGGTAGGCCAGGTTTTATTCCATCTGTGGAATGGCCTGGAATGGTTTATTATCGTTTCAAATAGGTTTTCCAGTGAGTGGCTTCACGGCTAGTCATTAGGAAGACCTAGTCCCTGTACAGTTTTTCGCCTTTTTAATTTTATTTGACCGAGAAAAAAAAAACACTATTCTTTTTGCTACATATAGAGAATCCCACAAATAAGAATCTAAATAAAAACTCCACATAGGATTAGTAGCACCCACTGCTGGGATGCCCTGATATATTTTTACCACAAATACGATGACTAGTTAAATTATTGAGATTTGATGACTGGAAAATAGCTAGAACGTATATTGACCAACCGAGCAAAATAAGGTAAAAAACTTTCTGTTTCCATTTGAAGCTATAATCACGGAGTTTGAATTTTATTGAATTTGAATTCCTTTGATGGCGGGCTTCATTGATGACTCGACTTAGCACCTTGAAACGATCCAAGACCTTCTGTCATTGTACACCACTGATACTTTCAATGACGATTCTAGCATTCAAATGATTAGCTAACTTATCAACAAATGCAATAATCACTAGCACAAACGTAAAGGCAAACACCATGATGGATAATCCTAGCTGCACACACATAAGTACATGACGAAGAGTCAGAGAAAATTAGTTACACATTAAAGCAAAGAAAGGACGAATTTTAAAATTTGTAGAAAAAGAATTTGAGATAGGTTAAAGATAAGAGGACTAAAAGAAATTAGATCATGGAAATGAAACAATCAAATCAGTGTGGTATCTTATGATAGAAAAGGAGATAGGAAGAAAGATCATGGAGAAATCTTCAAAAAAGATTCAGAGCAAATATGAGATCATACTCATAGCTGTTGAGCTTGGTTTTGGTTTTGGTTATTTATAACTTTCTCGGTATATATATATGTGCCTAAAAGAACTAAGAACCGGTGCGCCCATAATGTCCAACTCAAATCACGAAAGTTCACATAAATCATAAAAGGTACATCCAAGTCTAACCCACGGAAATCAATCTGACACAACAAAATTAAAAGGATATATGTACCCTTACGTGGATCAGATATATGAGCCGATTCAAGTTCCAAATGATGGCAGTTACAATTTAAAAGCCGTAATTAAGATAACACTAGAATTTTATTGATTGCAATAAATCAGACCCACGATTATATAATTCTCTCTTTCTAGATCTCTCCCTAAGTCGATTCATTTTCACTCAGAATGTGCGTTGGGATTAGGCAAACAAAGCCCACAAAATACACAATAATGGTTGCATTCCCACTCTCCTCTATATATACCCGACCACCAAGCACCACTTATTCACACAGCCTTCTCCATCTCCATAATCCTCTGTCTAACTTAACCAATCACTCTTTCGCAGAAAACAATGGCTCTCATCAACAGCAAGTTGGTTCTTTTGTTGGCAATTTCAGCTCTTATGGTCAGTAGCTCATCATTTGTAGCTGCAAGGGAAGTGCCAACCACGATTCATTACCCAGGTCGTAACTTGGCAGCTCGGGTCAATGCGGATGACGGTGCTGGCATGGTTGAGTGCTGGAATGCACTATATGAGCTACGATCTTGCACTAACGAGATTATACTTTTCTTCATGGATGGAGAGATGTATCTTGGTCTTGAATGCTGTAGAGCTATCCGTATCATAACTCGTGAATGCTGGCCTTCTATGCTTACTTCTGTGGGTTTTACTGCTGAAGAGGGCGACATTTTACGTGGTTACTGTGATGCTCCACACTCGGCTGCACCTCGTTCTTCACCCGTTGCCATGCTTCCACCGGTACATGCTCCTGCTCAGTCACCTATCTCAGGACCAAGTACTGCCCCAATAGTGGTTGAATAGATAATTTTCCTTTGAAGGACTAGTGCTTGATCCTATATATATCGATGTGTCCTTCAATTGAGTTTTATCAGTGTGTTATCTATTTGAGGTTATGAGTAGTGATTGTGTTTGTTTGAGTTTGTAGTCTTCCTTTTCTTAATCATAAATAAAGCTTATGGCAGGAGTTTTTAAGAAGGTTTATGGTGTTTATGTTTCCTTGTTGTCATTCACTGATTTACTTTTTATTTTTGAGTAGACATATGAGTGAGTAATTTCATCTGTCCCTCTCATCATTTTCTACGTTAGACCCCAAATGTGAAGCGAAATCAGTATGGCTTTGTTTTGACTGTCTAGTTCTTGAGACTACCTCTAGTGATCTTCTCAAAATGGTTGATCTATGGACAATATACCTCTTAGACCTCGGTGGCTTGATATTAAGGGATGATGATTAAGGTCTGGACTAAACAGAACTCTTGGCAGATTCGATGGTACGCCTGTACCATTACTTGCATGAGTTGCGTTCTTGCACCAACGAGTTTGTACTTTTTTTCATGATTACGCGGTATGTACAAAAGTCTTGAATTTGCTGCATCTAGTGAGGGGATATATGGATAATGAATCATCGAGGTTTATGCCACCTCTACTTCTTCGTTGGATTTGATCTATTTTCTTAAAACTTGTCAAGTAGCGCTTGCAAGGGATTGAGTGTTAACAGTACTTGTACAAGAAATCGGCTCAACTTCATAAAGCTATATCGCTATCATAACCCGTGAATGTTGGAATTCTATGCTTGCTTCTGTAGGTTTCTTGTGATGCTTCATCCTCCACTGCACCTCGTTCTTCTCATTCTTCACCCATTACTATGCTTTCATCAGGCTCTTGCTCAGTTACCTTTTTAATCCCAAATGCTCTGGTTAGACAGGCAAGGAATGATATTCTAAACTTTCAAAGTTTAGTACTTTAAAAGATCCCATTCGTCCCAAGCTCCTTGTGATTTTTTATCTAATTAAGATCATGAGAGACTTTTTGTAGTTTCCTTCTACCAAGATCCAAGAGTAATCTCATGGCCAGAGTTGTTGAAAAGGTTCATGTTGTCTTACTGGTTTACTTTTCATATTCGAGTAAATGCAAGGAAGTTTCATTACTCCCATCATTCTTCTTTCACCTGCCTGACCTGAAGCAAGCCAACAAAATGGATGAGGTTTGGAAATAATAACCTTAAGTGGTTTGACACCAGGGTTGAATGCTCAAGGTCTCCTTTACACGGTAGAATTCACAACCCACTACTTCCAACAAAAAACCTGCTTGCGTATATATCAAAACGCAGTATATGGATAAAGATTTCAATACCTCCTAAGCAAGTTTCCTTATTCATGAAATTCCTACCGCACAAAATTTAGGTTAAAAAAGACACCTATATGTATACACAACACCACCTGTCACCGGTAAATACGGACATAAAAAGCTTTAAATATTACATCGGAACGCCCAACCTAAACTGCTATTAGAAGTCTTTTCAGTAAATGTCCAAGAACTAACACAACATTTAAAGATCCGGAATTTCGGAGAGAGAAAAAACGGGGGCAAAATACAGATCCTCGAGCAAAATTACTTTGGATAAACAGAGTAAACTGAAGTATAAAACTCATCAGGAAGTTTTCTTTTCATGATTCAGAACTTTCCGTCTAATCAATGTCCAAAGAACCGAGTTCTTTGAAATGATCACACCTTTTTGATAATTTGAACGACGTCTTCATCTTCGAGTTCGTGTTCCTAGTCAGATTATAAAAAGTCGAAATACATTCATCATTATGCACTAAATGATTTTTTTTTTTAAAATCAATATAAGCAAAAACAGTTATTGACAGAAGAGCAAGATTAAAGAACTGACCCTGCCCACTCTTTGTGGCTTGTGCTTCACGCTTGAACCCCAAACCAGCGCACTGGAGATTTTATCATCACATGATTAGTGACAGACACCATTCAGGAGCGAATGCAATGGAGGTACAAAATATAACAAGGAAATTCACTAAGAAAAGATACATAAACCCAAAAGTTAAAGAGAGAGGGAATCGGATACTCACTACTTGAATTGCTTAAGCATATCTTTGTGAATTCGGATGCAGAAATCCTCTACGGTTCTCTTCTTGGATGATAGAATTACAGGGTCTTCATAATCTGGATTCATCCCCTTCGGTTTGGTGTATATACGGGTTAGGTCAAGATATTCCCATATCTTATCAAGAAGGCCGTCAAGGTTCCACTCTAGGTGAGCACTGCAGCAACATTAACAATATAAGTTAGAAAATGTCCAATTACAAACAAAAGTAGAAAATAAGCTGTATGACAGTTGAAACCAAGGGCCAAACTCTCAAAACATCTAGCAAGGATCAAAATGAGGCGTGCCATCTCCCTATCTACAGCCTGCCATACAGGGTGGGAGAAGTTGCAACATCGAATGCAAGGCACATCTCGAGATGGGAGCTTCCTACTCATGTTCTGATCCCTCCTGGACTGGACTTTATAGAAAAAACATATGCATAGCGGAAACCGGGGAGCGCTACATAAACGAGATGTAAAATTCTCGTTTTTTAAAAAAAAATATATATTATGGAGTATGAGCTTTTAAGGCATTTCCCATCCTTCTCAGATGCAAGGTTTACTCAATATTTGAACTCTTTTAATGTAACTTTTCGGTTGCTAGTTTCAAAACAAAGATAGTGCAACAGCCATTTATTCTCAGGCGATCAGCATACAACCAGGTCTTTTTGAACTTTAAAGCTAGCATCAATGTAAATCATGTAACTGAAGTGACCAGTGTAGAGTTGGTTACTAGGTTTGGAAGGGTTAGGTGTAAGCATTCAGATATACAAATTATTTAGAATTAGTTCGCCAGTTGAACGAGCAGACATTCATGATCCGAACACACCGATTCAAATAAATAACTAAGAAAACCCCATTAATAAAATTAAAGACACGATTACCTGACTGGGCAGTAATGAGGAAGTTTGTCCAGGATCTCCAGCTCTTCGAGTGTAATCTGATCAATCTTATTAACAACATAGATGCATGGTATGTATACCCTACTTCCCTCAATGACATCTATGAGATCATCAGCAGTTGCATCAAACCGCAGTGAGACATCAGCATTATGAATTCTGTATTCACCACATATGGCCTTCA
Organism: Papaver somniferum; assembly: GCF_003573695.1. Lineage (NCBI taxonomy): Eukaryota > Viridiplantae > Streptophyta > Magnoliopsida > Ranunculales > Papaveraceae > Papaver > Papaver somniferum. Next base: position 40,877,751 of record NC_039359.1, read on the forward strand.
CTGTCTCAAGGTCCAGATGTGTGTTTGCTACAGTTGACGTGAAGTTAATTCCACCCTTTTCCTTCCTCCTGAAGGTCATATTAGGTGGTTCCTTGTTTAATCTGTATCAGCATGAATAACCAAAGCTTATTCACAAGTAACAAAAATGCAAAATGCAAGCAAGTAGCAAAAGAATGGAAATCTTTATAAGCTCTTAAAAACATTTTAATCTAAATTATATACAAACACAAGACAACTGAGTCCTCATTGTTAACCTAATTCAAACAAGCAATCAAAAAAATTTATGCTCGTGCCACCCTGCCAGGTAATCATTTTGAAGCAGCAATCCATGTAGATAGACAAAAGATCCGTCAACTTAATCAAGTTATATGGTATGACTCGCATAAAGAAACCCTTCACCACACGTGTTAACTCCTTCACCATACCTAAAGAAATTGTCAGCCTACCAAGACATTTAACTGGGCTCCTATGCACATAACGTACTGTGTTGTGGGGAACACTTCGGTTCAAATGAACTGGTGAGTTAGTAGAACGGATTTAACTTTGACATAACTTGTACAATGTGGTCCCTTACAATGATTAACCAGTGATATCAGTAAAATAACCACCTCACCTTAGCAGAATCTAACTGGACCTCAAACTTTATTGTTATTTTAGGTTCTTATACTGCATTGGTGATTTTGTCAAATAACTCGATGTATATAAATGACAGTGAAAATCAAAGAAACCACTGATTTTGTGCCAATGTAAGCAAGCTCCCTGCTCCTCTAAGCCAGTGACCAAAAACATACATAATAGTATGTAGATAGCAACATTATTTTGAAGTATACCTTATGCCAAATCCCTCCAGCTCTTTCTCAATTAGACGCTTGTGAGTTATTGGTTTTATTGCATCAAGAACAATTAAAATACAGTTGCATGTCCTGGCAGTACTGATAACCTGTAAAACCAAAATGTAAGGGTTTAATAATTGGCTGATATTTTGACATATGAACTATTTAAACATCAAAATCGTTATTATGGCTCCATAGTGAAATTAATAAAAAATATATATGTTAACAGATTGCACTTATATGCAATTGCAAGTTGCAGTAGAAAATCCAAAACAAACCAGATGAATTAGATTGCAAGTTGCAGTAGAAAATACTGAATATCGGAACCATCATGCGATTGGATTGCAAAGACTAAACAAAAAATGAAAAATCTTACCTGTCTTCCTCTACCCTTTCCATCTTTCGCTCCCTCAATAATCCCAGGGAGATCAAGTAACTGCATATAGGAAAATGGTTATGGGATGACAGTTTGACAAGCTAACATACCACATATAAATACTTGCAGATTTGTGTGCTTCTGTGGAGTTATATGTTTCAATTATCTACTGAAGAATATATATAGAGACCAGAACGCAGACATGGTGAAAAATATTCATCTTTTGTATGATGTATTTATCATCTTTCTCCAGTATCTTGACACTTCACACGAGAATCTATGCGAAAGATGACATATGGAAATCAAGCACAAACACCAGATACACGCTACTTTACAATTCAAGATAGAATCACATGGAGCCATCCAAATGCACGATACATAACCAACCTTTTTTCTTTAAATGTAACATCATAAGAAAGCATTTTCAACAACAACAAAAAAAAAACTAGTTAGAGTATGCAAAGAGTAAGGGAAACTCAAGGACATTTTAAAGAGGAGAACAGTACCTGAATTTTCGCCCCTCTGTATGTGATAACACCTGGAATGCAAGTCAAGGTTGTAAATTCATAGGATGCTACCTGCATATCAGCAAAACCATTATAATTATAAGCCCTTATACATGGTCTTATAGATTTTCTGTCATACAAATACATTCATATTTCAGAAGGATAGGAGATTGCATAGCTGGTCTATGCACATAACAGAGAAACTAAAACAGAAAAATATTCGGACTGAATACCAAGAATGAAGCATAACTAGTTCTGGCGGCTGCAATTGCTGTCAAACCACTAATCTAACTGTTCCACAGAAATTTGCATCAAAAAAAAAAAAAAAAAACTGTTTCATAGAAATATCTGCTCGCCCCATTTCACACTCTGATCGCTTTGTATTCTAATCGATAACAATATATAGAATCATTTCTTTTTCTGTCAGTTAAGCTGCCTATCGTGACCCAACAACCCAAATGAAAGTTAACAATCTTTATTCAGATTTCAGACACCATTTTGTGTGAACCTTTGGTAGACTATGCAGAAGTTGAAACAGATTTTAAATCTTTAGTTGACCAAAGACTTTACTACAAAATGCTCAATATCTGTTTTTGTAAGTACAGATAATCGTGTGCGTTTATAGCATGCTATGACCATCCAATTGAGTTTTAAGACCCCTCGGAACTCGGATATATGTCTCGTCTCTGAGGCAATGAAGTTTCTGACAAGAGAAAGAATGAGCACGCAGTCCAGTATGATATCGAAAACCCGATGTCACCAACAAAACAACACATAATAAAGAGAAAACTAAAATTATAAATTCTTTCATTTGAGTTCCACAAAGAAGGCAATGCTTCACTAGAAAAACAAAGCAGAAGATGGGAAAAAATTGTGGCGAGACTAAAAGCATTATGGCAAACAATTTATGAACTTAAAATAAGAAATCAACATACCTCTAAAAAAGAAACATACCTCTGAAAATGTACCAGTTAATTTATTTAGAAGGGTTGATTTTCCCACTGAAGGGAACCCAACAAGACCAACTCTAGAATCACCACTTTTAGTAACATCAAAGCCTTCACCAGCACCACCACCACCTCCTTTTGATGGAGGTGCAAGGAGATCCCGTCGTAGCTTTGCCAGTTTAGCCTAAAACCATACAAACAACTAAGCAGTGTTGGTTTGTTCAAATAATAGATCTAAGATAGTGCAAAGTGAGACACATAAACTGTCCCTGTGAAAACCAGAGCGACGAATAATAAGCATATATGTTCCCACTTGATACATTGTAATGCATAGATGGTAGAAATAACTTTCATATAATGGGTTGCACTATTAGGATTGTCATACTCTAATGAAATTCACTGCCCTCCACACCATCCCCTAAAACTCAAGCTTTTCCTTTATGTGAAATACTTTAATTGTATGCCCCTAAAAATAGATTTCAGGCCACAATCCATCTATTGGTAGCAACTCGTTCTTTTAAATACTTCCTAGTTCTATTTTTGGGATTCTTGAGCATTGCAGTTGAAATATCAATACAATAATAAGGAATAGCTCAATCAACTACATCAACAAAAATGTTATAAGAAAAATCGGATACAACAAAAGCTCATCCCACCATCAAAGTTAACCACAACTCAAAAATATCTCATCCTTGCAATAGTTTCCCCTCTGAGATTACCATGGCTAAACTCAAACTAAACATTCTAACTTCAATTAACACTCACGATGATAAAATATCTAGTACGATCATTTATTAGAACAAACGACAAATCCAGTAAAAGAATGAGAAACCTTAAGTGTTCCAAGATGATGAGAAGTAGCTTTGTTCTTTTGCGTTTTGGCCATCTGGATCAAAACAAAGAACAACTATTAGTAACCACTCGACAATCAACGCAATCAAATAAGACGAGGCTTATTACTAATCATGGGATTAGGGTTTCAGGTATAAACAAAAATTAGGGTTAAGGTACAGAAATGAAGTACCTCATCTTCAATGTCTTTGATTTTCTGCATGACGGTCGCCATTGTTGAAGCTCGGTGGAAGAAACAGGTTTTCAAGACCTTTATTCGATACACTCAGAACTCCCAAAACCCCTTTACCTTTCTAACTCTATTTGATCTTACTCGAAAGATTTTTGAGACAGACAGACTGATAAAACCTGAAATATTGACACTGACAAAATTATTCAAGGTATAATTTTTAATGACCAGGAAGTCCCTGGCATCTTGCACGGCCTAGTTAGCCACTCGGATTCGGATCAGAAAAAATCCACGCATTTTCTTTAGGGAAAATTAGGCCAAGGCCCAACCCATGGATAACTCGTAATATGAAGCCCCAGTTAAAAGAGTTTTAAAACCAGGCCTCGAATTAAAAATAATTTTAATAGAGGTCGAAATGACCAGAATAACCTTCGCTATCTAACCTAGGTTTTCTCGCAGATAGACACATTCATTTTCATTTTAGGAGAGAGAAACCGGATCTCATTTGAGAAACTCTGGAAGAATTGCAGAGAATTTTTTTTGCAGATGGAACAAACGAAAACCAAAAACAGGTAGGTTTTCAATCAATCTTCTTCTTCCTGTTTAATCTTTTCTTCTTCTTCCTGTTTACTAATTTTCGATGAAATTGTTGATTATGATTTAATCTTTTCTTCTTCTTCTTCTTGTTTAAATCTTCCACCAAAAAACAAGAACCAAAAAACCTAGGAAGATACAGTAGTTTATCGATCTGTTTGCTGAGAAGAAAGGAGGAAGAAAGGTCAGTTTTTTCTCTTCTGTTATCGATCTGTTACTCTCTGGTTTTAGATTTCGATTTCTGCTTTCACATGTTTCGATTCATCATGATTGATGTTTTGGTTTCAAAAATCTCTTGATTTTGTGATTATTTTTGAAAATTAGGGTTTCGCAACTAAGTTTGACTGATTTAGGTTTCATGATTTGAAATCAACTGATTTATATTCTTAAAAATCGCACTGTAGATTCAGATTCAGGAGATAATCAACTAATTTATATTCAAATGCCGAGAGGAAGAAAGAATCCCCCTGAAGAAGATCCTGCATTAACAGGTATTATGATTATTTCACTTTAAGATGCCATTCACTATTGGGGTGTATGTTTTGTGATGATATACTGTTAGTGAAAACATTCTTTTGTGATATAGCATGTGTAACTATAGAAATAGAGCCTGTGTAACTTTAAGTTACACATTCAAAATCTAACCACTGACTGTATTGTGGTTTATATATTGAGTGTGTAACTTGGAGTTACACATACAAATGAGCCTATATAACTATAAGTTACAAATTCAAAATCTCACAACTGACTTGCCGAGGGGATGTGTAATTATAATTTACACATTTAGAACCTCATGTTTTGATCATATGTAATGCCTGTGAATGTGTAACTTTACAAAAAGGTGCATGTGTAAATAAGTTACACATTGAAAATCTCACCACTAACTTGACAATTGATTGTGTAACTAGAAGTTACACATGCAAAATCTCACTACTGATTTGCCAATTGCCTATGTAACTAAAAGTTACACATGCAAAATATCACCTATCATTGTATTGTGTTTAAATAATAGTTACACATCAAAAATGACGTTTGTAAACCTTCATATGCATGTGTAAGTTAAGGTTTCACAACACATAATAGAATGATTTAGTTTGTGTACTTGGAAAATATACATAGTTTGCAACATGATTTTGATTTTGCAGTTAAAAAGGAGTGTATTTGATAAGTACACAACATATTGACTCATGCTATTTTTGTGTGTGATGTGTACAGGAAAATTAAGGCAATCGTTGAATGCGGTTAAGGATTTGGTAAAAGTGATAAAACCTATAGGACTGACTGATAGGGCTAAAAACTATCTTAGGAGAGCTGCTTACTGTAAACTCGTAATGATGTATTACAGTGAACATAATGAAGCTGAACCAAGTACAACAAGACAAATCAGTACCAACAAACACGGCGTCTTAAAGCTTTTGAATTGCTTTGATATGGATTGTGAGACACCGTGTTCGTTCAAGTTTGGTGATGATAAGTTTATAGAGTCTACACCGGCAAAGTTGGCTGGTATATTTTGCATGCAAAGAATTGGAAGTAGAAAGGGTCAAAAGTTGTTAAAGTACTTTTCTCATCGTGATTTGATTGACAATGTTTTATACAGCAAGTTCTTCACTGATATCAAATCTACAACACATCAGACGACAGTGACAAAAAAGAACATTATAGAGAAGATAAAATAACTTATGAGCAAAAGGAGCAAAAGTGGGAGAAGAAAGAAAGTTGATGACTAGAATCTAGTTTGTTTGCTAGGTTTTTATCTTCGTTGTGTATTATTTTTTGGCGACGTAAATGCTAATGGAGTGAACATGAAATTATCTTAGTATATTTGAAACTTATGAGACGGTGCTCAAGGTGTCGCGGCCTGATTTAATACACGAGCACTTGTTTGAAGAGATCCATACTAATGTTGATTGTATGTCAAATGTGAAGGCTTGTGCGCAATACCTACTGGTAAAGCTTGTATGTAATTTATATTCCAGCAGTTTTACTGTTACGTTGTGGATATTTTAGTTCAATCGACTAATTAAATTTATATGTTGCATATATTATTTGCTGAACACACACCAGAAGGCTTAATCCAGAAAGTTGCGAACCACGAACAAGATATCCCAAGGGTTGGAATGTGGGATCTATACCAGATTTCGGATTACATTTCTAGAACAAACATGACAGAGTTTTCGGTAAGTGTTATATGTTAGTTGGTTTATGTTTTGTAAATTTATGGTACTATAATTTAGATATGAGTTGGATGTAATCAAAATTTTCATGTGTAGCTATAAGTTACACATTTAAATTTGCTTGTGTAACTTATAGTTACACATGCAAAAGATAACACCAGTGAATTCAATTTTTTGTGTAACTATAGGTTACACATATAAATGTGCTTATGTAACTTTAAGTTTGACACAAACAACTTAAAATTTGTATATTTAGATTGTTTAACTGTTTTTGCTATATGTTTTTAACCTCTCCATCTGTTAATTGCAACCAACTCCTAGCTTTGTGGATGAGTTTTCACAGCTTGAAAAGCAGCTTGGTATATCAACCGTGGTACCAAGCAAGGACGACCTGCAAAGGTGGCTGAAAGAGCAAACCATTGAGAATGAAAAACTGAAAGAGCAACTGCAAGCAAAGCAAGAAATGTTTGATGTAGTGCATGAAATATCTAGAGAAGTGATATCAGAAGGGGACCTTTCAGGAACACCGAAATTCAAGATTCAAAATTTTAGTTGAAAAATTATGGGAGCAATAGGTATTGAACCTTACAAAGTGACCCATGAAGAGTTTATGCAACAAGAAGATGGTGGGCAATGGCATGGAGGTACTGAGCATCAGGAAGAGTTTGTGCATCAAGGACATGGAGGTACTGAGCATGGAGTTACTGAGCATGAAGAAGAAGAGTCCGAGAAAGAGACTGAGCATGTAAGTAGTTGTTCATTTTTAATATGCTTTAACTTGATAGTGATAATGATATATTTTAGTGATAGCTTGATAGTGATAACTTGATAGTGATAATGATATATTTTTAATATATCCACATGTTAACTTGATAGTTGACATGTGTAGAGGTAGCCAATTAGTTGACACTAAGGTCTTTGAACCTTTTTAGTTTCATACTTTGGTGATTTTTTTTGCTAGAGGTACCAAATTAGACTTGGTAATTGTTGAGTACACAAATCATATGGATGTGTAATCCCTAGTTACACTAGTTAGATGCATGTGTAACATAGAGTTACACATGCTAAAATGAACAAAATTTTCAACCAAAAAATTACACATGCTAGGTATCCAAGTCATATGCATGTGTAGCTGTCAATTACAAGTGATATATTCTTCTTGAATTTTTTTAAAAAAAATTTAACATCATCATCATCATCCTAAATAAAAAAAGTTCTCATTTCAATCCTTGTGCAGTTCCATGTATAAGTCTTGCAGCTTGAAATACGCCAACAATTCTGCAAGCTCAATCTGCTGCAGAGGGGCGCAAAACGCCTCTCAGGACACACAGTTCGAGTATGAAGAGTGTGACAACATGCAATACTCCTCCTACAAAGAAGAAGCCAGTTGCAAAGAAAAATCCCACTCATTCAAATCTTGTTGATGAGGAGCAGAAGAAAGCTGGTGAAGAGACACTTGTTCCGGATGAGGCGCAGAAGAAAGCTGCAGAAGGTGGAGTTGTGGATGGGGCGCAGGAGAAATTCGCAGGTGATGACGTAACTGCAAATGTCGAAGTATAGACACCTGCAACTGTTGGTGACGGTTTGGTTATGACTGCTCCAACTCAGCCAACACCTGAAACTTTTGATGACAGTTTCGCTTCAACTCATCCAACAATGTTTGATGACTCTATGGTGATAACTGCTACAACCCAGCCAGGTGACAATCCTGAGATGGCGGATGTTGAAATAACTGATATACTAGATGTGGTTCTAAGCGACATTAACCAAGGTAAAGGAATCTATAAACACAGACCTGCAGAGATGGAGAATCCAGAAATTAGCTCCAGCGGTAACATGTCTCCCTTTTGCAAGTTTTTATGATTTTTTTCCTTCTTATGTTGTTCATAATGCAAGTGTAACTTCAAGTTACACATTGTATAGGCATGTGTAACTTAAGGCTACACATGTGTAATGCAAGTGTAGCTTTATGTTACACATCCTATGTAAGGCAAGTGTAACTTCAGGTTACACAAGTTGAGCATATGCAACTTTTTTTTGATTCTGCTTATTTTTGTTGCACAGCTCAAACTCAAGAGAACATTGATGGTGAAAGGATTTTTATCCTTGGCCTAGATAGAAATCCAAAACCCGTCGGAGAACTAATCAAGGAAGCTGAGAACAACCAAATACAACAACGAGTTTTGAGGAATAGAACAATTGAAAAACAAGATCCACTGCTTTATGAAAAAAGTCAAAGAAGATTAAGAAGACTCCTAATGAAGAAACAATGGATGCAGTTCCACAAGAAAAAGTAGAAACAATGGTTGCAGTTCCAGAAGTAGAAGAAACGATGGATGCATTTCCAGAAGATGATGATGGGACAATGAGAAAGGATGTTAAAGGTTCCCAAGTAATTGAAATGTTGGATGCCGATCAAAAGGAGCAAGTACTTGCATATTTCAATACACATCCCAAAGCGTAAGTAGATATAACCCAAACCAAAGCTTGATTCTTATGTTATGGTGTTGTGATATATCATTTTAATATTAAAACATTGTATCATACTACTTGATTCTGTTGTGTTATTTAATTATTTCTTCTTTCCAATGTAGAGACATTCCTTGGGTCGAATACAAAAATGATGGTAGCCCACTCTTTGATATAAGTGGGGAATTTTTGCTTCAACTTACAAGCCAAGAATCATACTTGGAGTCAGAATTCATTGATTTATACATCAGCAGGTTAAGGAAGAAGATGAACTCAAATCCGAAGTATGAAAAAGCAATATTCCTCTCACCGAAAGCATATGTAAGTAGTCATCTCAATTTAAAAATCTTGTTGTATGTAACTTCAAAAAGGTTATGTAACTTAAAGTTACACATGATAGTGGAATGTGAATATGTTGGGTTTACAAATTGTGTAACCTTGGGTTACATATGCATTTATAATGTGTAATATGAGGTTACACATCCATATTTTTCAAGTGTAACACCTAGGACTGTGTAAATATAAGAAATTAATTGCTACATTTGTAACTTTTTGATTTTCAAGTTAAAATGTGTGGTTAATATTCCAAATGATTTGTGCAGCAATCTTTGGTATACAAGGATGGTTATTTCGAGAAATTCTGGATTTCCAAGCTGCATAAGGACTTCAATGAGTGTCGCAACCTAATCAGAATTTTCGCACCAATGTGTAATGGCGACACACACTACACGCTACTGGAGTTCGACTTGAGGCGAGGTCAATCTTGGTACCACTATAACTCGTCAGACAATAAGGTCAACAGGCAAACTCACTTGAAGCAAGCTAAAGCATATGCAGCTGAAATAACTTCAGCACTGAAATACCTCATTCCTGTTGGGTTAAAACCATCTGCAAAAAATGTCAATATGCCTAAACAAGGTTCATTTCCCGACTGTCTTATATTTGTATGCTATTACATGAAGACAAGGATGAAGAATTGGATACTTGAACCAAAATTAGCTACACCAATGGTGGATATAATGATCAACAAGGTGAACAAAATGTGGGAAAGCATGCTTTACAAGATTATTTCAGATCCTTCCAGAGTTGTGTAAAGCAGTTCTTTGCATTAAAAAAAACTTCTATACTTTTCTCAGACTTGCAGATATGTTTTTAGATATGTTTGGATTTGCAGACTTCTATACTTTTATACTTTTGCTAAATACAAGTTGTTTAGATATTTTTGGATTTGCAGATATACTTTTGCTAAATACAAGTTATTAGAACTTTTTTGTTGTTTGCAAAGGTTTCAGAAGTATGCAACGGGTTAAGTAACTTAAAGTTACACATAAAATTAAGATATGTAACTTGCAGTTACATATCAAACTAAGATGTGTAAGTTGAAGTTACATATATTAAAAAATAATTGTTTCCAGGCAACAGGTAAAGACAAATATAGTGGAATGTATAACAGGGTCAAATGTTGAAACATAGGTTAAGTAAATCATAGTTACACATGCAATTAAGACAAGCTAAATCAAAAAAAATGTAAAAATAACAATGTGTAAGCAATAGTTACACATCCATATTTTATAAGTGTAAACCAAAGTTACATATGCATTTCCCTCCTGTGTTCAGAAGACACACACTGGGAATAGAAACACATTTCACCTGTGAACTCACAAAAATATACAATCTGAATAAATGATCCTTGCACATAATCAACATTGCAGAAAAATAAAAACGTTTGGTCCATGCAAACCAACATGAAGAAAACTAAAAAAGCAAATAATCCAAGACAAATAAGAAACTACACATAAAATAAATACTTGCAGAAATGAACTTCTTCAGCTTAAAGCTAGGGGGTGTGTACTTCGGAGGATTCTTGCAACCTTCCCTGTTGTGACCTGCTTCCTTGCAGTTGTTGCAATGAACTTTCTTCTTTACCTTCTTCTCACCTTCACTTAGAATCCTTTTTCCTGGGGGTCTACCTGGTTGCTTCTTTACGATAGGCGGGTTGATGGTGTCGTCTTCTTTAATTTCAACATGCCTATTGTAGTTGGGAATTGGCTGGATGGCATGCAAATAAGTCTTCCTAAAATAGTCGCTCGTAAAATAAGGTGAAATGAAATCAATAGCTTCATGTTTAATCTTCCGTATGGCTGCAAGAGCATGAGCACAAGGGAAACCGTATACACGCCACCTTCAAAAAACAAAAACAAGAATATAAACACTCGGCTAGTTACACAAGGAAATCATAAAACACACAAAAATCAGCTAGAAACACATGCATATACAGGATGTGTATCTTCCAGTTACACATGCAAAATAAGATGTGTAATTAGTAGTTACATATCCATATGTCTAGTGTAATTAGAAGTTACACATCCTGTAAACTTTCAAAAAAATTAACATACAAAAAGAAAAGAAAAAAAGCATAAGAAACAAAACCTTTGACAGGTGCAAGTTTGGTGTTCGAGGTCCATCATGTGAGTGCTTTCGCTAAAAACTTCGAACACGGTAGCACTAGCCACCAATAATTCCCAAGACAAACCTTCATCTTGAAGAGCCTCAAGCTTCTCCTCATACTCTGGGGTTAATGGAGTCATCATATTAGCGCAAATTTCACGACGGTCTGCCATCATTACCATTATTTTCCTCCTAATCTGAAAAGGAAAAATACTTATGAATATAAAAAGTGACAAAACAAGAAATAAAAGACGACAAAAAAAAACACTATATTAACCTGATCAAGAAGAGCAGATGCAGGCATCTTCTTGTGAACCAGAACCCAGTTATTGAGCACTTCTGCTAGTGTACTAGATGTGCGTCCATACCGACAACCTTTGAAATAGGCATTGACATATGATTCAGGTGGGATGGTCTCGATGTAATCATCCACCCAATTACAATTCAAATATCTAATTTTATGTATGTCCTTAGCATGGTTTTCAGGTGAGGGTGCGTATGTCGCTTCTTGGAAAAGGTCTAGCACAAGCGTGTACCTAGGATCTGAGCCACTTATGGGCAGATTAGTCTTCAGGTGATAGTAGCAATAGCTGTGAAACGAATCTGGATAGACAAGTGGAACACCCTGCAAGAGTCCTTCATGGCGATCCGAAAGGAAGGTGATTGACCTCCCATCACCAACAACTTCAGTCGAATTCCTTAAAAACCACTCCCAGTTGTTGACATTCTCAGAATCGACTAGTGCCACAGCAAGTAGGAAAAATCCTACAAAAAAATGTGCAGAATTAAAAAAATAATAAGTTTCACAAAAACAGAAAAAAATATATAAATACAAGTTATACATCCTAAAACAAATGTGTAACTTAAAGTTACAGATGCTATTTTCTTAATTACACGCTGAGTAAACCAATGTGTAACTCTCAGTTATTTGTCAACTAAAGTAGTTCAAAGAAAAAAACATAAAAAACATACCTTTACCACCATTGATACCAGTAGCTGCCATCAAGCAACCTCTGAATCTACCAGTAATGAAAGTAGCATCCAAGTATACCATTGGCCGACAAAACCGGTACCCTTTGATGCATGCATCAAACGCAATGAAAATCCGTTAGAACTGTTTCTTTGCAGGATCAAATACAAACTTTATCACATTACCAGGTTTGGTTTCCTTTATAACATCAATATACCATACCAATTACGAGTATGACTTCACATCGTCGCGATAAATGGTCTTATAAACCTTTTCCCTGCTATTATAGGCCTGATAGTACTCCATGGTAATCCCATAATTGGTCTGGAAATCAGCTGCAATTTTCTTAGGCTTCTTGTGAGGATTTTTCCGAACTTCTTCCTCAATCAAACTAGACATGAAGTTGGTGGAGTATTTTTGATTCAAGTTGTGCCCACCAGCACCACAAATGTGCTCAGGGTTATAAGACCTGACCTGAAGAAGTTCATACAAAATATAAACAAAACAACCAAAAACAATATGGTGCAAAAAACATCATGTGTAACCCAAAGTTACACATACTGTAACAAAACATAACATATGCTAAGCATAAGATGACAGAACACAGAAAACCTACCTGAAACATTTCGTTCCTTTCATCAATAGAAGCTGCATGAAATTTCCAGCCGCATCGTTTTTCTGCACACTTAGCCGTGAACCTAGAACGTTCATTGTGTGTTACAACCATGTTGAAACTAGTGCGAAGATGATACTTGGTGAAAGCAACCCTGACTTGCTTATTTCCTTCAACAAACACATGACCAACCTCACCAAGGACCTTGGGCCAACCATCTGATAATAAAGGTTTTGCAGGCTTTCTTTTATCTTCCAAATACATTGCAACAGAATGATTGTTTCTCGATGAAGACGTAATAGAACCATTAGAAATAGAAGAATCTTCCCTAGAGCTAGATGAAGAGGTTACATGAGTAACATTTTGCAAAAAAATATCAACACTGGTCTTCTTTTTACTATTTGTGATGGATGCAAGAGATTGAAGCGAATAATCACAGTCAACCGGAAATTCTTTCCCACCTTCTCGGAAGAAGAAACAAATACCAAGTGGAGTAAATTGCTTCCATTCCTTTCAAACTTGTTCCTTAAACTCATCAAGTTTAGTTTCAACATTAATACGGATGGTAATGAAATCTGAAAAGTAGCGAACAACAGCGATGCAACCAACATGATCCATGACAACCTGGAAACTAAAAACATACAATAAAATATCAAAATAAAAAAACGAACGCAATTCACTCGAGGGCATTGCCCCCTCGTGAGAACTATATTTTATGCGGCAAGCTAAATAATACAATGAGCAATCAACAAACTCAACAATAGAAATATGAGTAAAAGATACAAATGATACAACTGTTTACAAAATAAAACATGCTACAAGACATATATATGTAACTTCAAGTTACACATGCTTAAAATAAAACAGGATATATATATATATAAACTAAAGTCACACATGTTGTAACTAAAAAATGTGATCTCTACATCAATTGTTCTTCTGAAACAAAATTGTATCTGCATCTTCCTTACACATGCTTAAAATACAACAGGATATATATGTGTAACCTCAAGTTACACATACTGTAACAAAAAAACAGCATGCCTAAATCAATTATTTGTAAACATTTGTTCTTCTGAAAGAAAATTGTTTCTTCATACTCCTCTCAGTATCAACAAAAAGTAAACAACAAATTCTCAGATCAGACATGCAAGAAAAACAAATAATTAAAAAAAAATTGAAAAAAGATTTCAAATCAAACCAAAATAAAATTCTTACTTAGATTAGTTATTTTCTTTCTTCTGAAACAATGTTTTTTCTATTCCTCTTCTCAGTATCAACCAATCCTGTTGTAAGTATCAACCAAACACATACTCAGTATCAAACCAAATCAAAAAATGAAAAACTAGATCCAAATCATAAAAATCGAAATCAATGGAACTGAAAACTAGATCGAAAATAAAATTCGTACCTATGTTGATTTCTCTATTCCAACCTGTCTTTTTCCTCTTCTCAGAACTCAACAAAATCGAAACAAAACAAAAAATCCAAAATTAGTTGAAGATAGAAATCAAACAAATCGATCAGAAAAACTAATGAATCAAACCTATTTGATACAAACAGAAAAGATAAATTGATACAAACTTATTTGTTATTCTTTAATGCATTGTCACAATCTCGACAGATCTGAAATCCAGTGAATAACATCAACAAATTGAGAAAAAAAATAGTGAATCCTTGTTCTTTCTTCAATGCAACGATTTCGTGTGAAGAAAAAATCTAATTCTGTTTCTGAAGAAAAAATTAACGAGAGCAGAGAGAAGAGAGAGCTGAAAAACTAATTGATTTGATTTTCTGTTTCTGTTACTGTATAAAACGACTATAAATACTGGAGGTTAATTTTGGTATTTTCAGATTTATTAAAAAAGGTGTTGATGTTAGCAATCCGGAAGAATTCAAAACCTGGCAGCAAAAATAAAAGTTCTGGGCCTAAAAATATCAAAAATTGAAAGTATGAAGTTGATAGTGGAAGATCCATTTTGTGGGGCTTCTAAATATTGAACCCATATAGTAGGGTGGTTCTAGTATTTGTCACTTTTCTTTTTTGCTTTTTTCTTTTTTTTTGTGAACTAGATTTCCCATTTAAAAGACTTTCTTTTTCTTTTCCTGATACGAACATAGGATTATTATTAACTAAAATTGTCAGAATGAACATTGTCTGTATCCTCCAATATTGCACTTGCAATGAAACTTGGAGGACATGCATTCAAAATGAAAGAAACACTGCCACCTTATCAGTTGGCTTGTTTATTTTCCTCCTAATACATTTGCATGTCCAATTTCGATGTGTTGTTAATGTGTGTTTTGAGATCCAATATCAAAGACTGATTTTCCCATGCAGCTTTTTGAATATCTTCATTAATTACTAGCTGCGCATTCACCTCAAAAGAGGAAAATTGTATGTTTAACTCTTCCGCACACTTCATAGCATGTAGAAATCCTCTACATTCCACTGTTTCAGCATTTAAGAGTCCATGCGCAGAGTTGTATCTTGCTTGGATGAGTTGTCCTGCAAAATCATGACAAATTAGTCCCCATCCAGCATAAGAAATAGAGTTCACAATCTTAAAAGAAGCATCAGAACAAAAAGAGTAATAGGGGCTATCAAGTGGTCTCCAAATGGGGATATGACTCTGAACATTAGTCATTCTAGATTGGTCTTTCTGCAACATTTGCTTTCTTGTAGAATTATTCAATATTTGAATGAGTCTAATCACTTCCGCAGGATTTGGGTTAGTGTTGTCAAAAACACTTCTGCATCCTGATTTTCAGATTTCTCGCATTGTGCTACTCATTTTAACAACCCAATCTTCAACTAAATTGCTAAAATCATCAGAGAACCAACTTTTAATCCATTGTTGCACTGTTGCATTTGTACTGGGAATACTTCTTCTTGCTCCTGGTATAGTGTCCATATGGCTCTCGCAAATGGACACTCCCAAAGTATGTGTCGAGTTGTTTCAACTACTTGCTTGCACATTGTACATTTTTTACCCTTATAATTCAGAACTTGAGTCATTCTTTCATTAGATGGCACTATATCATCTAAACATTTCCACAAGAAATTTTAAGCCTCGACAATGTATGAACTTTCCAAAATTTTCTCCAGAGTTTAGTTGCCTCTTCATCATTTGAGCACCTTAAATCTTCAATTCAATAAGTTTGTTATATGATGACTTATTGTAAAGACTTCATTTATGCTTAGGGTCCAGATTAATCTATCATTTCCAATCCTTGGAATTCTTGGTTGCATTATTGTCTTAGCATCTTCTTGATTGAAAATATGTTGTACTATAATTACTTTCGAAGATTTTGTATCATGATTTATCAAATCAGCCACTTGGCTAAATTCTCGTGCGGTATCCTACTCCACTGCTAGTGCTATATGAGACTGTTTTCTATGTATCCAATTGTAATTCCAAGTTGATATACGTTTTCCATCTCCAACTATCCAGAAACTATGCTCTTTAACAATCTACATGCTCCCTTGTATACTCTGCCAAGCCCATGTTGAGATTTTCTTCTTTTTTGCATGTAAGGCTGAAGTGTTAGGAAAATATTTTTCCTTTAATGATTTAGCCCACAATTTTTCTTCATTCTGCAGCAATCTCCAGGCAACTTTAGCTAGCAAGGCTAAATTAAAATATTTTAAGTCTTTAAATCCCATTCCTTTATCTTGTTTATGTTTACTAACAGTTGGCCAGTTGATAAAGAAAAAATCTTTTGAGTCGTGCTTTCCCCACCAGAAATTTCTCTGCAATATATCTAGTTCTTTGATTGTAGTATCTGGAATCTTGAAGATGCTCATGTGATAAGATGGCATTGCATTAAAAACATGCTTCACCAAAACTGACCTTCCACTTTGATTTATGAATTTCCCCCTCCACCTTGTTAGTCTGTTTTTTGTGTTGACAACTAAACTGGAGAATAAAGTAGTCTTCTTTCCATTTAGGAATAACGGTATTCCCAAATATTTTTTATCTAGATACATCTTCTTCATCTTCAAACTTATTAAGATAATTTTGCAATGTCTTGGATGCGTATGCTTTCAGAAGAACACAACATATTTTTGGAAGTTTATTTGTTGGACTGATATATCACTAAAAGATTTGATCACCTGAAGAAGATTAGTGACATTTTGAATGTCAGCCTTGGCAAAAACTAGACAGTCAAGTGACTGACTTGTGGTGCTTTTCTTGAAATATTTATCCCTTGTATTTTACCATCCATTTCAGCCTTGTAAAGAGCACATGTGAATACTTCCATGGTCAACAAGAATAGATATATAGATATTGGATCACCTTGTCATATCCCACGAGTTTGTTTGTAGGATTTAAATGAAACACCATTTAGGAGAATAGCCATGTAATGTTTCTTAGTATTCTTTCTCTTCATGCAGTGTATGAGCTCGTGATCTAGAGCAATATTATCTCCAATCTGTCTTCCTTATACATATGCAGCCTGCATGGTGAAATGATTTTTTCTAGCTACAACTTCAATCTGTTAGCCATGATTTTTGAGATCAATTTGTAAGTAGAATTGAAGAGAGCTATAGGCATGTAGTCTCATGGTGTTTGGGGCAGTTTACATTTTGGAATAAGACATAGATTTGTCTTATTTAACTTTCTGAACATCCTTCCCGTTCTGAAAAACTCTGCACCATCTTAATGACATCATCTTTGACTGTACTCCAGTTATCCTGAAAGAACCCCGGTGGAAATCCATCCAGTCCCGGAGCTTTCCACAACTGCATTTGTTTGAGTGTATTGTGTATTTCAGCTTCATCTGGTACCCTTGTTAGGAAGACATTGTCATCTTCAGTAATGCATGGTGGCAAAAGATTTAATAAGTCAGCATTTTCAGAAGGATTTGAGGTGGTCATTATTTCCTTAAAGTGATCAACTAACAGAGCTTCAAGTTGATTTCTTCCACTACACCAGCTGCCATCTTGCTTTTTCAGGGACTGAATTCTGTTTTTAGATCTTCGTCTGTGGGCTTGCAGATGGAAATGATTTGAGTTTTGATATACTTAATGAAAGAACATATCTCTAGATTTTTTCCTATAGAAAACCTCTTCACGCTTGTGCCATTCCTCAATTTCCATTTAAACATCTTGAGCTAATTGTGTGTTATCATTTCCATTGGCAATTGGTTGTTAAAGATCACATAATTATTGTTGTAGAGCTTTGAGGTTGCCTTGTATATTGCCAAAAGTACTTATGTTCAAATGGAAAGATCTCTTCAATATTTTGACATCATCTTATCAAGAACATAACCAGCTGAGCCTTAACATTGCTTAAACTGTGTAACTTTTATTTGGTCTTTACATGTTTTGTCCCTTAACCAACATTCAAATAAATTCCAGTTCCTTGCACTACAAACATCATAAGGAGACATGTCTGAAAAAATAGGACAATGATCAGATGCTAAGAATGGTAAATTCTTGATACAAATGAATCATCCAATCAGAATTCATTAGAGCTCTATCTAATCTAGAACGTATTTTCCGTGTACCATGCTTGTTACTAGTCCAAGTAAATGGGTTTCCATGATAATCCAAGTCACTTAAACCAGCATCTTTAATTATTTGACTAACTGTTGAAGAAAAAAAGCTAGATCCAGTGCTTCTAACTCTTTCATCCTCATAAAGGGTGATATTTAGATCACCAACAAGAATCCAAGGGGAAGAAATATCATATAAGGTGCAAACATCTTTCATGAAATTTTATTGTTGCTTCCTTTCTTGTGGGTATGGGGAGCCATAAATGAAAAAGCGGGGGTGATGTGATTTTCAATTTAGCTGTAGTAAAAATTTCGTTGAGACTTGTGAAAGCAATAGATTTTAGACTTAATTTTAAAGAAAATAAATATTGATATGTTGTGAAAATTATGGAGAGGCTGGAGCTAGGATTTCACCATTCATCAATACTTAGGTGGTTCTAAATTAATTTATATCATGCAATTAAAACAATTGATTCGATTCTAAAGTATTGCCAAAATCAGATTCCCAAAATATCAAATGTTAGTCGCAAGTATAACGCATCAAGAGTCTAAAACTAAGCATGCATCATCAAGAGAAAACACATTTGATTAATAAGAATCATTTAATTTATTTTTTTATCAATGTAATTAATCATATAAAAATATTGCATAAATTTATAAAATAAATATTACCACATAATTCTTGAGAGAATGGCTTCCTCCGTCGCCCCAAGGATTGGGTTTATCATTAGGAAAACACGCGCAAAATTCATTTTTTATTGCTCAAAGGTGGTGTACAAATGATGAAATGGGAGAAACAATGATAACCGGGTTTGCAACAGTTATAAGTGTTACAAACTGAAAAGAACGATACAGAGGATTTGTCACTGTTACTGTAGCTCTAAGACTGTCGCTGAGCATTCGCAAATACTGTAGAAAAAACGACTGCTTTTGTGGGTCTATGTTCTTCGTGTTCTTCAATGGCAGCAGCAGCAACAGGTTTCTTTAGTGATCGTGTTTCTCCTCTGTGATATTCCAAATCCTTCCCCAACTCTACGTAACCCCTCTAAGATGCCAGAACACGCTTTATATACACAACAACTTCAAAATATCTCGTAATAATGTCTCCAAATTCTCTCACAGCAAAGCCATTACTCGGGAACATATTATTTCCAAAGTTATGGTTTTAAATCCTTCTTTACGTCCTTCATGCGTCTATTACAACTCAGAGTTCTCAATACATGTGCAGTACACGAATTAGAGTCCCAGCAGTACACGAATTAGAGTCCCAGCAGCACACGAAAACTCTCCCACGAACGTGTTTCTCTGTTTGCTTCAAACCCACAATGCATCCAACTCTAATCGAAACCATCGACCATACCATCCCTGTTTGGTCCAAACCGGCCCAAAGCAACCAAAACCAGTGATTGATTCTCGCCCAAACTCTTCGGAATTCAAAACAGAGCTTCCCGTTTGAAGATAAACCCGAGATTCTGTTTTTCTTCAACTCCACCATTATAGCCAATTCTGGTCGAAACCATTGATCATACCATGCATGTTAAGCTTAAACAGGCCTTCCCAAGAAGTTTCAGTCATTGAGTCTCCATGAATCCACTCTAAAAGCCGAACCCTAATTCTGCAAGTTACTGCCGCAAATTTCCCGCCAAATTTATTTTTGAAATGTTGAAGATGAAGTGCCCTTATCCTTTTCTGGGGTGCGAATAGCAGATGGGTGCTGAGGATGAATTTGGGTACTGAGGATGAATTTGGGCCACGCATAACCTTGGGTGCCCCTTAGCCAAATCTGGGGTCCGTATAGCAAATGTCCTCCAGGGGTCCAAATAGCACTTTTTGAGCAACTTTTTCCACACAAGTGTATTTCTCCAAAAACACCTACACAAACATAAAACACCATAAAAAGTACAAAATCAAGCACTAGCAATAGAGACACTGAGGACAATTCAGACACAAAAATGTGTCTATCGGGGGGTCTAACAACACCACCCAATATTTCGCTTAGCAATCTGTATGGACAAACTCCGAAATACTTTCTAGAGAATCAACTAGACAGTCAGAATCAATCTAGGTAAAAGTATCTCAAGGAGTTAATATCTCTCTCTTGTTTTGATTTACTCAAGCTAATAGAAATCAGCGAGTCTTTAATCAAACACAAGGAATCACTTGGATGGTACCAAATACCAATATACAAGGATCAATTAATGACAATCAACAACCAAAGGTTGGATTAATCTAACTGATGATCTAATGCACAACCTGTATTATTTCAATTATAAAGATAAAACAATATAATGCGGAAATAAAAATAACACAGACACCAGAAATTTTGTTAACGAGGAAACCGCAAATGCAGAAAAACCCCGGGACCTAGTCCAGATTGAACACACATTGTATTAAGCCGCTACAGACACTAGCCTACTCCAAGCTAACTTCGGATTGGAATGTAGTTGGACCCCAATCAGTCTCCCACCGATCCAAGGTACAATTGTACTCCCTACGCCTCTGATCCCAGCAGGATACTGCGCACTTGATTCCCTTAGCTGATCTCACCCACAACTAAGAGTTGCTACGACCCAAAATCGTAGGCTTTGACACTAAACAAATCTATCTCATACAAACAAGTCTATAAAAGGATCAATCTGTCTCCCATAGATAAACCCTAAAGGTTTTGTTCCGTATTTTGATAATAATCAAGGTGAACAGGAACTAATTGATAATCCGGTCTTATATTCCCGAAGAACAGCCTAGAGTTATCAATCACCTCACAACAATCTTAATCGTATGGTAGCGAAACAAGATGTTGCGGAATCACAAACAATGAGACGAAGATGTTTGTGACTACTTTTTATATCTTGCCTATCGGAGATATCAATCTCAATCCAATCAATCTGATTGTACTCGTACGATAGAAGATGCAAGATCATATCACACAACTACGATAAAAGTAGTATCGGTCTGGCTTCACAATCCCAATGAAGTCTTTAAGTCGTTAACATGGTTTTAGAAGAAGAAAACCAAAGGTTAAAGGAGAAACGACTCTAGCACGCAAACTAGTATCACACGTAAGGTGTGGGGATTAGTTTTGCACAATATTAGATGTCTCCTTTATATAGTCTTTCAAATCAGGGTTTGCAATTAAGTTACCTTGGTAACAAAGCAATCAATATCCACCGTTATATGAAAACCTGATTTGGATTCAAGCTAATATTTCTCAACCGTTAGATCGTAAACTTAGCTTGTTACACACACTTGACAATACACGCTTCTAGGTTTGTTAACCGTACCCAAACGTATGCAATTGTTGGTTCAACAATAGTTAACCAAAGGTTAGCCATATGAGCATTTCATATCAACCATGTTCTTCTTCACCATAACTAGTTCAAATGACTTCAAATGAACTAGTTAGAGAGTTGTTCAATTGCAAGGAAATCTTAAGTACTACACAAGACACAATTGAAGCAAAGATGATTTGATTCACTTGAATCGGTTCATGAACTTTTATAGTCACGGTTTGCAAACTGCATTCCTTAGTCTTTTTAAGGTTAAGCTCGGAAATCATTTTCATATATATAACCTTCTCAAGTTCGCAGACTAGGTTCGCGGACTTAAGTTACCGGGAAGAGTTTACAAACTCCAGCAGAAATTCTCGGGTATGAGAACTTCGCTGGTTCGCGAACTGGGTTCGCGGACTTAGCTTCACGCAAGTAGTTTGTCAACTCTAGCAGAAATTCTCGGGTTTGATAACTTCGGCAGTTCGCGGACTGAGTTCGCAGACTTGGCTCACACCATTCTTCCGGTTCTCTTGATCAACAAAGTTCGCAAACTTTGGTTCAAGGAATAGGACTTATACATAAATGTGTTTCCACAACAATACTTATGTCCACCATTGGTTACGTAATCTAAACTCTCATTTCAATCATTGAAACATTCTTAGAGGACGTTATATAGTTGTTACACCATTTCTCGTCAAAGCAATTTTCAAGATGATTGAAACATATCATGACTTTCGTCACATGGTAAAGATAAACTTGATCGAAGCGAAAAGCTTACCAACACATATTTCGAGATATAGATAGGCGAGGTATACTCGGCTCAAAATACCAAATGTGTGTAATCCAAGTCTATATATATAGCATATGACTTGTTGTCTCAAAGAGCAGGAGATAGAGTAGATAGACTTTTGAGTGATAGATAAGTTCAAATCTTCACATACCTTTTTGTCGAGTAGTTCCACCAGTTCCTTGAGTAGTTCTTCTACTTGTATGATGAATCTCCATGAAGTCCTTGAGCTCAACTACACTTTATATCCTAGTCCGAGACTTAGCTATAATAGACTAGAAATCAAGGCTTATAGTTTTGATCACTAACATTGACAAACATGCTTGAGATAGAAACGCATGCGAGTTCGACCGAGCAATGCTCTAACAATTCCCGCTTTGTCAATTTTAGTGACAAAACTATCAATACATATGGAATACAAAAAAGATAAAGAAACTTTAGTAGCTCCTATTCCACATGTCTAATCTTCAACATTCCTCGAAATCTTCGTCATTTCCAAGTACTCCAATGATCCCAAAGGTTGTAAGTTTAGCATCATCGCTGTTGAAGATCCGTATCTATAACAATGAGAAAACATAGTTCTCAATCATTGTTATACAGTTTCATAGTATTATTACACAGTGTCAAAGTTCAATTGTATCACAACTTCAACAATAATACGGTGATATGTATCACCCC
>NC_039359.1:40901134-41012050 GCF_003573695.1 Papaver somniferum
AATACTCCATCTCACATGGAAACCACTCCCCCTTACACAATGATCCGAAAACCATATGTATTTGTAGTATGAACTACATATTAATTCTCCCCCCTTTTGTCAATAAAATTGGCAAAGGTACAAGAACGGGATCATAATGAAATTTCCGAGAGAGACATTTCATGACAAAAGGAAAAAATACATACCAACTAATTTAGACACAATCATAAAGCCGAAGCTAAATGCATTCATCAAGGAGTTGAAATATACAAGATAACCCCTCTAAAATTCCACAGCCACACACCCCTCAAGATACGATCATTAAGCACAAGTTCAAAAAAACTCTCCCCTATGTGATGTCATTCCCGAAAGAACAACAAGAGCGACCTTAATTTCGAACGAAAAGAAGGATTTTATTGGGCACCAAAAACCATAAGAATGATTTCTTATATCCAAAAACCCAATCAAATTAATCATAAGTAAACCCATGATTAATTTAATCGGAATAAGCAATCAAATTAAACACAAAAAGTGATCAATTCAATTGATTGTGCTCAACATAAGAGAACTTATGGAGACACGAAAATACTCAACTAGATCAATTACAAGAGACCCATAATTAATCTAATTGGAATACACAACCAAACTAATTACAAAAGTAATCAATTTAATTGTCAATTGTTTTGCTCGACATAAGAATACTTACGGAGCAATAACTAAATAACCAAACAAGATGATTAATTTAGTTCAATATGCTCGACATAACATACCTCACGGAACACCAACTAAGCTAAAAAATCAACTTGGTTGTATAGTGCTCAACATAAGATACATTACGGAGCCTCACAGTAATACATAAAATATGGATCAGGGATGATCAATACTGCGGAATACACAAGAATTCATTCTATCTTCAATCACTATTTGCATAACGACAATTAATAGACATAATCCTTGAAAACAAAAGATTTTAACCTATCTTCCATCAAAGATTTGACAATATATGCTTAACTTTTGTATATTTCAAAAGTCCATTCATTCTTTTATGAATACATGAATACCAACATGAACGACTTTACTTTTGACAAAGTATGGGATAATCATAGTTCACGGACGCAAACACACATATCCCATAAGAATTGCAATATATGAAACCATAAGGATTAATACTGCAAAGATCATCTTCCAAATAAATTTAGAATTTAAATTAATAAATCTAAAAATATGAAGATGAAAACATTGGACATAGCTATGTGTAATCACAATAATGGCTATTCCAAACTCTAGTAATCCTTCTCAAAAGAAGAATAAATTCTCATAAGAAGTTTCCTAGGCATCAGGACAAACTCGTAATGCACACTACTGCCTATTCTTGAACTTCCTTCTTTGTGATTCACCAACAACATTCTTGTAAAAGCTACAATGATCTTAGAAGAGTAGTACTCCAATAATACAAGTGCCAAGTCCAAGAGAAGTGGAACAAGTGCAACGAAACTGAGCAAAACACTCAAAAACAAGAGACAGGACAAATATCAATATTTACTCATCCAAATACAATAATTCTCATATTAATTTTGAAGAGACTTCCAAGAGGAAGAGAATGCAAAAAGAATGAGGTCATTCCGAGTTCAGACGAAGAAGTTACGGCCAAAACAAGTTTACCGAATATCGACGTCAAGTATGCATACGGGTTTGCAAACGAATTTTCAAGTCGGCGAACTTAAACCTCTAGATTTTGATTTTAAAAGATGTTATGCACACCTGGTAGGTGTACCATGAAGTCCAAACATCCCGAACTACTATTTTCAAACCTAAACGTTTAAGAACCTTAAACACATATCAAGTTAGGTAGAAAAGAACGATAAGCAAGGTACGTGAATCATTATAAGTTCTCTAAAAAAATAAAGGCACAAATCTTGCTCAAGTTTATAGACATACCTTTTTATATGAATCCAATTGAATTCTACAGCCTTACCGAACATAATCTGTGCACCCCAATTTTCGTGCTTCCCTCACCGTATACATAGCAGGGCATTCCTTGGTGAGGATGCACTTACAACACAATCAAGTTGTGTTGGGGTGAACAATGTCTTGTTCACCACAATTGACCTTTGGATTATCATGAAAGGGATCACTTTAAGGGCCTTTCACATCCAATTCAATTTTTCCAAAAAACTTGTTAAGTTCCAACATCATGGATACTGCCTTCTCCATAGTCATGGAATTTTCTGGAAGATTATTCCTTTTCACACTCAAAGCATCATTAGCTTTCTTTGGTACCCACATCTGAGTGCGTTTAGGAACAACCGGAACCTTCTTCCCATTACTCTCTTCAAGATTTCTCGGAAGAAAATTGGATTGAATATTCTTTTGCAAGTTAGTCTTTCTCCAATTGGGAGCATCGAATCTTGTCTTCGTCTTTACGCAGTTATCCTTTTGATAACCATTATGATTGTGAAAAGGCTTCGTATAACGTTTATAGGCAAATCTAGGTTTATCATAGCAACGATTCCTTTGCCTAAAGGTTGTAAAGTTACAACCTGTAATGTTAAGGGGATTAGCCTTAGCATATGATATTGATTTCACAACTTCTTGTGATGCCCAAAAAAGAACATCATGAAGTTTCTTATTCCTTATACGAAAACGACATCTCCTTTCCAGGTGACCTTTATTTACGCAATAGTGGAAAACATAAGGAATGTTCTTACCTCAATCCGTATGTGCTGACTTTGGAGGTTGATATTATTTGCTTTTTCGAACCTTAATTGCCGGTGAAGGTATTTCACTTTTGCCATCAGTGGAAACCTTTTGTTGAGAAGAATCACTAGCCGTGACAAAGTTTACCTCTTTGCTAATACTTGGAGCATCTATTCCCTTATAGCCCAATCCCCGTGTATCACGATGATTTTTACTTTCTCCTAGCATAGTGGTTAACTTTCTTGAACTAGTATTGAACCTTTTAAAGTCATCTTCCAACATATTGATTTTATCAAGAGTAGCAGCTAAATCAGCCTCAAGGCGTTTTTCTCGAGCGAGACAAGCACTTTCTCTGTCATCAAAACTAGTTTATTGAGAGTTGAACCTTGCTTCATATTCTGCAAGTTTCTCTTCCAAGAAAAAGTACTTTTGATAAAGATTATCACATTCAAGTGACTTCATACGTAGGTTTTCCTCAGAATCCTTGAGGATCGATTCGTTAGAACGATTCGAAAAATAAACACCTGCGTAACATCTTCTCAATTTCTTGTTTTCTCGACAGAGAGGAGTCAGAAGAGGTGAGACATGAGAAGTTGTAATCTTCTTCATATTCCACGAATCCAAAAACTTAACATACTCTGAGACTTCCTCATCAACATATATATCAATATCTGAATCACCTTCATCATAAAGTTCATCCAACTGTTCTTCTTGGAGAGTTTCCCAATCAACAGTTTTTACATCAAGAGAATGTCTAGATATTGACTTAGATATGATAGTTCTCTCAGGTGAATCCAAGCTTTTAGAATCATCTGGTAATTTCTGAACTTGTACCTTATTAGAGATAGACTCATCCATAATCAGATCACTACAAACACAGACTTATAAGGTCTTTAACGTGTTTGCCTGCTCTGATACCAATTGAAAAAACGGGGATCTACAAACACCACCCAATATTTCGCTTAGAAATATGTATGTACTAACTTCGAAATACTTTCTAGAGAATCAACTAGACAGTCAGACTCAATCTAGGTAAAAGTATCTCAAGGAGTTAATATCTCTCTCTTGTTTTGATTTACTCAAGCTAATAGAAATCAGCGAATCTTTAATCAAACACAAGGAATAACTTGGATGGCACCAAAGACCAATATCCAAGGATCAATCAATGACAATCAACAACCAAAGGTTGGATTACTCTAATTGATGATCTAACACACAACCTGTATTATTTCAATTATAAAGATAAAACAATATAATGCGCAAATAGAAATAATATAGACACCAGAAATTTTGTTAACGAGGAAACCGAAAATGCAGAAAAACCCCGGGACCTAGTCCAGAGTGAACACACACTGTATTAAGCCGCTACAGACACTAGCCTACTCCCAACTAACTTCGGCCTGGAATGTAGTTGAACCCCAATCAATCTCCCACCGATCCAAGGTATAGTTGTACTCCCTACGCCTCTAATCCCAGCAGGATACTGCGCACTTGATTCTCTTAGTTGATCTCACCCACAACTAAGAGTTTCTACGACCCAAAATCGCAGGCTTTGACAATAAACAAATCTGTCTCACACAGACAAGTCTATCAAAGGATCAATCTATCTCCCACAGATAAACCCTAAAGGTTTTGTTCCGTATTTTGATAATAATCAAGGTGAACAGGAACCAATTAATAATCTGGTCTTATATTCCCGAAGAATAGCCTAGAGTTATCAATCACCTCACAACAATCTTAATCATTTGGTAGCGAAACAAGATGTTGCAGAATCACAAACAATGAGATGAAGATGTTTGTGACTATTTTTTATATCGTTCCTATCGGAGATACCAATATCAAGCCGATCAATTTGATTGTACTCGTACGATAGAAGATGCAAGATCAGATCACACAACTACGATAAAAGTAGTATCGGCCTGGCTTCACAATCCCAATGAAGTCTTTAAGTCTTTAACCTGGTTTTAGAAGAAGAAAACCAAAGGTTAAAGGAGAAACGACTCTAGCACGCAAACTAGTATCACACGTAAGGTGTGGGGATTAGTTTTACACAATACTAGATGTCTCCTTTATATAATCTTTCAAATCAGGGTTTGCAATTAAGTTACCTTGGTAACAAACCAATCAATATCCACCGTTAGATGAAAACCTGATTTAGATTCAAGCTAATATTTCTCAACCGTTAGATCGAAAACTTAGCTTGTTACACACACTTGACAATGCACGCTTCTAGGTTTGTTAACCATACACAAACGTAGGCACTTGATGGTTCAACAATAGTTAACCAAAGGTTAGCCATATGAGCATTTCATATCAACCATGTTCTTTTTCACCATAACTAGTTCAAATGACTTCAAATGAACTAGTTAGAGAGTTGTTCAATTGTAAGGAAATCTTATGTACTACACAAGAAACAATTAAAGCAAAGATGATTTGATTCACTTGAATCAGTTCATGAAATTTTATATCCACGGTTTGCAAACTGCATTCCTTAGTCTTTTTAAGTTTAAGTTCAGAAATCATCTTCAGATATATAACCTTCTCAAGTTCGCAGACTAGGTTCGCGAACTTAAGTTACCGGGCAGAGTTTACAAACTCCAGCAGAAATTCTCGGGTATGAGAACTTCGCCGGTTCGCGAACTGGGTTCGCGGACTGACTTCGAGGACTTAGCTTCACGCAAGTAGTTTGTCAACTCTAGCAGAAATTCTCGGGTTTGATAACTTCGGCAGTTCGCGTACTGAGTTCGCAGACTTGGCTCACACTATTCTTCCGGTTCTCTTGATCAACAAAGTTCGCAAACTTTGGTTCAAGGAATAGGACTTATACATAAATGTGTTTCCATAACAATGCTTATGTCCACCATTGGTTATGTAATCTAAACTCTCATTTAAATCATTGAAACATTCTTAGAGGACGTTATACAGTTGTTACACCATTTCTCATCAAAGAAATTTTCAAGATGATTGAAACATATCATGATTTTCGTCACATGGTAAAGGTAAACTTGATCGAAGCGAAAAGCTTACCAACACATATTTCGAGATATAGATAGGCAAGGTACACTCGTCTCACCAAATGTGTATAATCCAAGTCTATATATATAACATACGACTTCTTTTCTCAAAGAGTAGGAGATAGAGTAGATAGACTTTTGAGTGATTGATAAGTTCAAGTCTTCACATACCTTTTTGTCGAGAAGTTCCATTGGTTCCTTGAGTAGTTCTTCTACTTGTATGATGAATCGCCATGAAGTCCTTGAGCCCAACTACACTTTCTATCCTAGTCTGAGACTTAGCTATAATAGACTAGAAATCAAGGCTTATAGTTTTGATCACTAACATTGACAAACATGCTTGAGATAGCAACGCATGCGAGTTCGACCGAGCAATGCTCTAATAATAAACACAAGACAGTAACCACTTGGCTTTAGTTGGATAACTATGAACTAAGTAATGTATTATATTGTTATCATGGTAGATAATGTCTATGTCAAACACATCCTTGCACTAGAGGCATAAATCTCTATTTCTACCAACAGATGGAACATAAAAATAATTTGGAAATTTTAGAGGTCTTATATATCAAACACATCCTTGCACTAGAGGCATAAATCTCTATTTCTACCAACAGATGGAA
Source organism: Papaver somniferum (assembly GCF_003573695.1). Taxonomy (NCBI): domain Eukaryota; kingdom Viridiplantae; phylum Streptophyta; class Magnoliopsida; order Ranunculales; family Papaveraceae; genus Papaver; species Papaver somniferum. The sequence continues at coordinate 40,907,448 of NC_039359.1, forward strand.
CATAAAAATAATTTGGAAATTTTAAAGGATCTTATCGGAGTTGATTTTTGTTTCTTTCATAAAAAAAACTATATCTGGGTTGAGCATTATATTTAGGTCAGACATACAATTCCATGCAATAACTAAAGATGGTTATTAAAATAGATTGAAGAACAATTAATGCAAACAAATATAATTATACTTTTTGAAATAAGAGACAATGTCTAGTGGTTACACGAGCAGTGCCTTCATAATCATTTGTAGGTTCAGCTTGCATTGTCTCTGAATAGTTATAAACCATCTCATGATTTGTATTGTTATTTATACTAGTATATGTGCCAGTAACAGTGGTGTTTGAAGGAAGTACATGGATGTTATGAGGATTCATTGATGATTCTTGATTGAGTTCAAGGTTTCTCATTATTTTTGTCTGCCTATTTTCTCAAGTTGCTCCCTCTTCATTAATTTCTTTAGCCACAGAGTTGGATTGACTTTTTTAATCATCCTTGCCTTCATAAACATCATCTTCATTTTGTAAAATTTCTTCATATTCAGCTGATGTCAAACTACCAATATACAATAGCCACGATATGTTCAAACAAGAATCATCTTGATGATCTATGACAAAACACTTGTCACGTATTTTCTTTGGTTGGAAATCCCAATGATACCTAATTCATTCTTCTCCTCTAGCAATAGTTTTCCACCAACCCAGGATGACTTCTGGTTACAACCACTCTTCTGGCTCTTCTGGGGAATGCTCCAAAAATATCAAGTCAAAGATGAAGACTTCTGCAGATGCTCATGCCGAGGTGAATCAACCACTCAGAGATGTTGGAAAACTGATGCATGGTATGTCTCTTGATCGCCTGAGAGTGATTCGTGTTAAAATATATGCTCATATCATAGCAGCAGCAGAAGCACCGCTGACTTCAGCAAGTGAGACTAAAGGCTGAAGATGAATTTCGGCCTTGCGTTGATGGTGCAACTCCTGATTCAGATGTGGATGAATAAAGAATTTCGTCATCAGAAAATTCTGAAATTAGGTCTTCATTGAAAATGTTGTAAAATCTTTATACGATGTCTGTTTTTGATGATCTACCCATGTTTCTTCATCCTCAAAAAATTTCCAAGTTTTATCAAATAATATTTTCGGCTTTTTAGCATGTTTAAGCCCCGAAATTGACGAAACAGTAAACTTCCAGGAAGTTTTCAGGAAATTTTCAGCTGTCATGTAGTCCAATGTTTCAGCCATATCTCTTTGCTCGTTTATCCAATTGTTGTGAATTTTGGATATGTTGTAGAGAACATCCATACGAAGAGAATGGTATATGACTCATCCCTATATTCTTCACCAGTTTCTCCCAGCTCGCTGCTTTGTGCCGGACAGTGTAAAATCATCTCAGACGAGCTTGTTGTAAAACACTCATGTTGTGTCTTTAGACCATTCGCTTATGTCTTGAACGGTTGGTGAAGGATTTTAATGAAATTGACGCATTTGAGATCAGGACCCATGATTGATACATGAGTACGGTGCTTGCAGTGCCATCTTGTTTCTGTCAGTCGTAGAAACATCACTTCTGAAACCTTGGTCACGGGACCTTAACTGAGGTTGCTCTCAAGAGGGGATGATGTAATGACCATGGTTGTAGAATTCGTTTCATGATGAATGATTAGCGTAGGTGAACTTGGTGCCAATCACGAGTCTTGGACCGTGAACTGATCGTCATGATCAGCGGACCATCAGTCCCCAATATTTTGTTAAATCTCTCCCTTTCTTTTTCCCTTCTTCTGGCAAGACCTAGATAGAGGACCCAGGTACAAAAAACTTGATGTAAACTACTAGGTGTTTGAAGTAGGAGGTACCTTGATGAAGGACTTAGTGAAAAGACCTGGTGGACATCGATCGACTGTAGAGGTTATGAATCCCGTCCACAAATTTATGCTTGCATGTTGTATGCTCTAGAGGCTGTTGGAACCTCATACGTCGTCGTAATTTGGTGATTTACCCAAACTTTTGAATCTAAGAGACCGAGTTATCATATGAGAAAATAATCACCCATTTTGGAGTTGTCTAGGTCAGCCAACGAAGCGTACACATTTGTAACTTGGAATCCCGTGCAAGTTTTCAGATTCCATGAACTTGAATGTGGAGGCCATATCTTTCAGCTCGTATGTCCGATTGATGCGCCCTTTTGGTATGTTGTATAAGAGACATAGACGAACATCTTTCGTTGTGGAAGTATTGTCTCATTCCTCACTCATTGGTACGTTTTTTTCAACCCATGGGCTGAAGTATGTTGTATATCATTTGTAAAGGTGATGAGAACATCTTGTAGAAGACTTGGGCACCGATTGTGCCCGCATGTTGTGCAAGCTTCGGAAATACTTTCATGTGAACATATTTCATGTTTACATACCTTGATATGAATCATTAGTGCTTGGAGAAGTCCGATCCATCGAGTAACACTTCAGAGAACGTATAGTTGATGAAGCCGGTCATGAGGATGTCGCCCCTGAGACCGTCGTTGATGCTGGATCACGATAGAATTTTCTCCAGAAATGATTGTTGAAATGCCGATACTATGGTCGGAGTTGCTCCAGAGACTGAAAAGTCTAGATCCATGATTATCGACATAGTCTTTACTCCTTCATCCAGTGAGCCTTTACATTCACGAACTAGTTGATGAGTTGAGCGTCCCTAAGATGAGGGTGTAGGGTTTAACTCAAATTATCACGAACCTTTACTGTGAAGTGCCTTGTCAGGGAATCGATGTTATTGCGACAGATCGCAACAACAATCTTCATTCTTTCCAATAGGATCAAGTCCCCAGTGTATGTTGAAGGAGTTTGTACCATCTATGGACGAATGATGTTGCATTTGCTTCAAAAGTCTTATCATGGTATAATGAAGACTTATCGATTGTAGTTCAGTTACACTTTGATCGTACTATTGTTGAATCAGTGTGTCATCGTCGAGATACTTGTGTTGAAGCCAGATGTGTTAGAGCATTGCTCGGTTGAACCCATCAAGCATTGTTATGTCAAGTTTGGTTGTCATATTTTAGTGAATCAAAACTCATGTTAAGAGTCGCTTGATTATGTACTAGAGTTAAACTTCGTATAGGTTAGCTTGAAAGCATTAGGATATGAGACATTACAAGTATTGCGAAGTCTTGAAGATGTGAAGAAGCAAGGAGCTACAGCGACAACAATCATCTTTCCACTTGAGGTTAGTGATATTTGACTTGAACTGTTTCATTCCCTGACGTATCTTTCAAGTCGTGCATATTGAAAACATAACTGCGAAGCATATATGAACTCTAGATAGACATAGTATTAAGGAATACAATACGAGGTTTATTGCTTAACCATTAAACTTTGTAGATAAGACATCGCCATAATCATTTGAATGCTATTGTGATTACGTATGGGTATGAGGTGAGGATTACATCCTAGGGAACAATGTTTACATGTGTTCTAAGGAAGTAAGTTCATAAACTTGTTTGTGAACCGAAAAGGAAATTTCCCGGAGTTATTGGTTTTGTTATTCATTGCATATCTTATGAACAACCAATATGTGTGATAGAGTATAATCGCTCACAACTTGTTGTGTTCTTGGTAGAACTATTCACAAAGTCCTGACTTTTGTATTATTATAACTTTTATTAGTAAAACCAATCTTAAGTAATCACCTGTGGTATGATCGGATTATGTCTGCCTTGGGGAAAGGGAACCGATCCTAGTAAGGGAAAGGGAACCGATCCTTGTAAGGTAAAGGGAACCGATCCTTGTAAGGGAAAGGGAATCGATCCTAGTAAGGGAAAGGGAACCGATCCTTGTAAGGGGTGCAATACATCAAGGGGAACCGATCCTTGTATGGGGTGCAACAAGGTTTATAGCAGAAAGGGGAACCGATCCTATGGACATGTGCAACACATATAAGTTAGATACCATATATATATGGGGAACCGATCCTAGTACCTAGTCAACCGAATCTTTGGGAAGCTAGTGTGACTATGCGTAGTACTCACATGGAGGTAGAACCGAAACTTGTTTTGGTAGAACCGTAAACCCATGATTGTGAATGAATGTTGGTTTGAGCAATCACATAGTTCTTGAAAGTCAGATGAACCAATTCTAAACTTGTTTGGAAGTGTGGAAAATCGGTTTCAAGGTTGTAAGTGTGAAAGAGAACTTACAAAGTAAAGATGTCGACAAACTTTGAACACGTGCTGTGAATGTTTATTTTTATAATTGCTCAAAGATATTCCTTAACGGCTAAGGGAAGAGAATCCTAGGATTGAAACATAAGTAAGTTAAGAATATTTTAATTAAGGTTATTAATTTATCTTTGTATGGAAATTACAGAATTAGTAATGTGCATTTACTAATTAGATTTTCCGAGAGATTTCGATTGTTATTTTTGGACAGAGCATTTCCAGGAATTATGAAAACCGAATCTGTGCATTTATGAATATCTTGAGAATATTTTCGGTTTTGGAAATTCCTTGATGTCCAAACTTCCTTGTCTATAAATACACGAAGTTTGCCTTTCTAGCAAACTAATCCTTTGTAACAACAGACTTCCTCTTTTGTCTTTGTTACTGGTGTAGCCACCTATCAGAGAGAAGAGTAATTTAATTAGGTGAAATCTCTTACGGCTGCTCGTTTTAAAGTATTCTTTGGGATTGAGAAGCTCTAGCGCGACCCGTTGGTGGGAAACTAGATAATTGCGGTTTATCTTTGTTTTCGATTGATTTGATTGACTAATGGTGGTTGAAATCTGATTGCACCTAGTTTGTTTATTCTTGAGAATCTTCTCTTCTAATATAAGATTCACTCAGACTAGTTCAGAGTTTCGACAGGGATCTTTAGACTGTTGTTAGTTCTAAAGACGATCTTGTGATAATCCATTGTTAACCGACTCCGTTCTGTGCGTGATTGATCACAAGAGATTCAAGTGATTGTGTGCAGGTTTTTATTGAAGATTTAAGAAGATTTGAAGACAAATAAGATATTGAAGATCTGACTTGGGTTTTATAATCTTTGGTGTGCACAATACTTGTTTGGGTAAAAGAGGATCCAATTAATAATCGGTTTATCCTTGTGGTAGATTGGATTGATTAATTGAGTAGATCGGCATCAACACGGTTCTTCGGATTAAAGGTGTTGTTGGCTTAATCTTAATCGATTACCTTTGGGTGATTGAACATAAGATAGATCTAGACCAGACGAAGGAGTTTATGTTGAGATAAACGGAAGAGTTTGTCCGAATCATATCACTTGGTTGAATAGAGTTGATACCAAACATATTTGGAATACGAACCAAAGGGATTGTTCCAATTACGTGACTTATTCATAAGTTGGAGGCGTGGGAATATAGACGGAACTAGGTGAACTATAGGGTTAGTTACTTGGTCTCAACTATACGAAGTTAAGTGTAATTTTGTGTAGCGGCTTAATCCTGAGAGTATTCAATTCCGGACTAGGTCCCGGGGTTTTTCTGCATTTGCAGTTTCCTCGTTAACAAAATCTTGCTGTGTCATTTACTTTTATTTTCCGCATTATAATTGTTTTATTATAATTAAAGTAAATTACACAAACATTAATTTCTATTTACTTGATAAGCAATCCTATTGTGTTTGGTTAAGTCTGAACCTTTATATCAAGTAAACATACTTCGTTGTTATATTGTCTCGATCTCGTATCCATAGACGATCACAAGAAGTATGAACCGATTAGTTGTATTGTATCGACTCAGTCCATACACAATCACTTTCGGAGATAAGACTTATAGATAGGAAAAGTTTTAGCTTGAGGTATATTTGGGTACTCTCGCCTTTTCAATTGGTATCAGAGCAGGCAAACACGGAAAGATCTAACAATCTGTGTTTGGTGCGATCCAACCTATAAGAAATGAGTCAAAGTAAGATTAAGCGAAAGAGAAAATTATTGAAAGACTCATTTAACGTATCGCAAGAAGGTTTTGATTTTAAGAAATGCTTAAAAGGAGCTTCTTCATCAAGTTCTACTTGCTCGTCTGAGAATAAGTCTGAATGTCTTCTATACGAGATTAAGTTAAGCCATGTATTCGAAATCAATGATTCAGACTCTGAAAATTATCTTTTTAATAACGAGAATTTTTTGAGTTCTATACTTGAGATTTCTGATGGAAGATCAAGTGTAAAAACATCTGAACTAAAGAAACTAAAAAAACAATTTCTTTTCAGTTCTAATGAACTTCTTTCAGCACCTGAAAGAGAACGATATTTAACTTTAAAGTTTGAAAATCTTAATGAAAAGTATAACTTGCTGGAAGAAGAATCCTCACAACAATTTCTTATTTACAAAAAGGTATTTGAGGAAAATCAGAATGTTTCTAAAGCAATGAAAATTGAATATGAAAGGATGCATCAAGATCACAAGAAGTTTAGGGAAGATACTTCTCAACAAATACAGATTCTTGAAGAAAAACTTGGTGAATCCGATGAAAGGAATAACTCTCAACAAAAGATTTTTGAAGAGAAAGAAGGTGAATGTCTCTCCCGAGAAAAACGCCTTGAGGCTGATCTAGCAAGTGCTCTTGATAAAATAAAGATGTTGGAAGAAGAAAATTTGGACCTTAAAAAGTTCAATGCCAGCTCAAATAATTTAACCTCAATGTTAGAAGCAATTAGAAATCATCGTGATACACGAGGATTGGTCTATAAGGGAATAGATGCTTCAAATATTAGCAAAGAGGTAAAATTTGTTAAAGCTACAAATTCTTCTCAATCAGAGGCTTCCACTGATGACAACGATGCTCTTATTTCTTGTAAAGAAGAAAAGTCTGTCAAGCCTAAGAATAATGTTCAACCAGCAGCAATCAAAGATAGTACTTCTGCTAATGTCAAGAAAGCAACAACGTTGAACAAGGATCAGAAGAAGAAGAAGCAAACTCTTCGTGCTCTAATGCAAGAGGATCCACAAATAGGTAACATTAAAACTCATACTTCGTATATTTATACTAATATTTGAGAGTGAAAACAGTTTCTGCTGGTTTCGGTAATTTCGTGTGATGTGGGTGAGAAACAAGTCTAAACCCTAAACAATGTACGACAAGGGAGTACTTTAGGTTCGAGAGATCAATCTGTACAAGTCCGGCCTAAACCAAGAAATGACCATTCCAGACTTGCTTCGGTCACAAAGTGGAGGAGAAGGGTTGGTTTTGGGGAGGGAAGCGAAGAGAATGCTGAGACCAGAATAGTTGATTATGGAAGAGTAGTTGTTTTGACTTGTATCAGAAAGCGTAAGCTAACAGATGGGAAAGCTAACAGGTGATTTCTGAGTTTTGTATGCTCCTGACTAAAACTTGTTTTCGGTGGAAATAGGTAATGCCTATTTATACAAGTCGAAGTGAAACATACTCTGGTCTCATTAAGAAATGGAAAACGGGTGAGTGAATGGGAGGAGGTGGTAACGCCTGGATTTGATGTTCCATAAAAGAAAGCGTTTCACCATTAATCCTTATATTTACTAACCGCCTCATCCTTATGACACTTTCTTATAACGGACGTAGTGTACGCCGCACGCTGTAAACCGCCAAACCAATACACAATGAGCATCCCCCAGTTTGTGACATGCGTTGATGTCTCGAGTGTTTTCGTGGAAAACATGTAGCCCGTTGTTGTTGTCTGGAAAGTTGAGCTTGGGAGATTTGTCGGCTCGATGGTGACCTTCGACGGTCGAGATTTTGCATCTTAAGAGGAAAGGTAGCCGCTGATTATTGCAACCCTTCGTTTGGTATCCAGTGGCATGAAAGCATGATCAGTATGGATTTAATATGGCCTAGTTTAGGCGCGGCCAAAAGTTAGGGTTTTGGCTTTGTTCAGGCGCGACCAAACTAGGGCCAAAGGTTTCCATGTGTAGATGGTGGATTTTCAACAAAGGTCAAAACCGTAAAATCATGATACTGCATGTTTCTGACACGGCTTCAGAGATCCATGTGACGATTCGTGTTTTACGAAGTATGATGCATATGTCGCTCGAAAGGCCTCTCCGGAGCGTTCGATACCGGGAATTTCATCATAGCCTCTATGTAGAATAACGTAATTGGGCGGTTCTCCGTAAGATTGAGAGCTTAACGCCTTCAGGATATCGGTGACGCTCACTGTTCCCTGACTACATAGAGGAATTTGCCTCTACATAGAAGAACAATTGGGCGGTTCTCCGTAAGATTGAGAGCAATAACGTCTTCAGGATGGTGATACTCACTGTTCCTGACTATGTAGAGAGACCCGTGTATAGACTCAGGCGGTCCTCCATACATGAAATGTTGAGAGGGCAAAAAGTATTCGGGACATTAGCAACACTCGCTGATTTACTGACTATACGCAAGAGATTAATTCTAGGTCATATTCACCACTGAATTCCTAGAAGATAACCTATATTATCTCATTACTCCTATTTCATGATCGAAATGGTAATAGATAAATGTATTACTCCGATTTCATGATCAAATCCACGACTGATCTCATTAAATGGTAATAGATGTTACTCCGATTCATGGTCGAATCCACGGTTGATCTCATGAAATGGTAATATCACCACTTATTTTATTACTCCGATTTCATGATCGAATCCACGGCTGATCTCATGAAATGGTAATAGATATTAATCTGATTTCATGGTCGAATCACCAAGGTCCCATGGAATGGTGATATCACCGCTCATTTCATTACTCCGATTTTATGGTCAAATCTGGGATTCCATGAGATGGTGATGAAATTATCATTTTATTATTCTGAATCCATAGTCCAATTTTGGATTGATAATAAAATAACTACTCATCTTATTACTCAATTTCATGAATTATTCTCCACTGAATTTCATAAATCAGTAATAAATACCCAACAACCGAGCATCTGGACCATCACTGAGTAAGCCCCACAAAAATGGTGCGAGTGTACTCGACAGTGATGCACGACTGAGCACCCGGATGCACGAACGAGTGTCCAAAAAATATGAAATAATGAGGAATCCTTCGCAAAAAAAGAGAAAACAATGAATATTAATAAAATAATAAGAGGCGCCCAAGGCTGGGCCCAGCAGCCGGCCGACAGTGCCCTAGCCATGGTCGGCCCATGCCTCTCCCATTATTTTCCTTATGTTTTGTTATTTCGTGAACTCACGAAAACTACTTGGTTTTAGCAACTTTCCTTGTTTTTGCAAAACTCGTGAATTCTCCATAACTTGGTGGATTCACGAAATAATACTATTATAGAATAAGGAGAGGTGTGCGGGACCGGGCAACCTAACCGGCCGTCCATGCCTAAGCCGTGGCCGGTCCCACACCTCACAATCCTTAGCCTTTTATAATTATTATTCCCTAATCTCACGAAACTCCTCTGTTTCAACAAAAACTCGGGGATTCTCCATAACTTCAAGGATTCATGAAAAATAATAAAATAGGGAAAGGTGTGCGGGACCGGGCAACCTAGCCGGCCGGCCATGCCCTAGCCATGGTCGGTCCCACACCTTGCAATCCCTAATCTTGCATAATTATTATTTTCCTCAATTCATGAAACTCTTGTGTTTGAGAAAAATTCATGATTTCTCCATATTTTCTCAAATATTGCTCAAATTACGAAAAACCAAAAGCCAACATAGTCGCACGACTGGCTAGCCTCTCAGGGCAATTTTAAATATTAAAATACTTTTATTTTAATATTTTCAAAATATTGATGAATTGAGCAAACATGCTCATTCCAACAAAAATCGAGAATTCTCAGTCAAGATGAAACTCTTCTGAAAATTCACTATGTTGCTCGAACGCGCATCAGAAAATACTAAAACTCTCAATATGGAAACACGGACACCACGGCAACACGTGCATGCCTCCATGACCGACCAGATTCATTCCTAGGGCTTGCACAAAGCCGGTCCCACATGTTTTCATAATTCTGACCTAATTTGTTCAATTGCTCATACCGGGCCCGAACTCTCTCCAACCAACTGGAGAACCCTTCAAATGACCAACAACTAGTCTCGTGACCACCAAGATCCGGTCCCATGCTCTCTTGGTCGGTACTCATCTCTCATACCTAGGTTTGTCACCTAACGTTGAATCCAGCAATATTTCAATAAATGATGAAACCTGCATTTAATCATCGTTCTTTCACCAACTCTCAAACTGAGAACCCTGGTGCGTGCTCACTCGAGCACTGGGCATCACATGGACGCTCATAATCCCATGTGGTCGGTCCCTCTTCACTCATGACCAATTTTCATCAATTCACCAATTGTTGAAGGATTTATCAAAAAATTAGGGTTTCGAACAAACGCTTCACGAATCACCATTATGAGCAAATTCAAACACAAAATTATGTTGATTCAGCAATCAACATCCAAATTAATAATATTCGGTAATTCACCAATATTTTTGATTAATGTTTTATTGGGTCGCGGCACCGGTAAATAATTCTTTGAATTGAGCAATACTTGCTCAGTTGCTCGAATATTGATCCAACCATCAATATTCGATAATTCATCAGTAGTTTGTCGAATTGAGCAACACTTGCTCAATTGCACGTCAAATTATCAATATTCAGTGTTTTGGTGAATTGATCAACACTTGCTCAGTTGCACACCAAAATTATCAAATTCGTCGAATTGAGCAATACTTGCTCAGTTGCTCGACAAACTCTCAATATTCGGCAATTCGTCGAGTTGAGAAATACTTGCTCAGTCTCTAGTCAGTAATTCATTGAAATCTCAGAGAAGTACATGTTCAATCCATGAATCGCCGAGCATTCACCGCTTATGCTCGATTCAACAAAATTAGACTCACAGTCTAAATCAATCAACAACGGACCAACTAATACACGTCTTCCTTGCAGACTCCACGATTCGTGAAATCTCAATCACGTCACAAATGGGGGGATATCACTTAGGATTTTGGTCTGGCGGTCTACAGCACGTGGATTCATCCACAATGAGAAATGTGTGTAAGTCATGTAAACGGTTGAAGGAGTTATCAAAGTAGTGGGTGCACGATCAGTCAAGTCTCCACACGACGTGGAACTGACTTTACCACGATCTCCCACTTTCCCACTCTTTCACTCAAAAAACCGTCACACTTACAGGGATCAGTGGTACATCATTCTTGCAATATAAATAAGTCTAAATTTGGGACATCAGGGAGGATCAATCGAATATCATAAATCATCGATTATCATCATTATCCGTCAACAACTCGATATAAACTTATTCACAGAACTCAACTTCAGCAGTTCAGTGATATTGCATAAACCTTCAACACACCCACAATCCTTGATCATCACTGATCCCACACAACTCTCATCTTCCCTCCTACAGATCAACCCATCTCCCTCTTTGCGACCGAATTGACTCTGGAACGACCATTGTCTTGGTTTAGGTCGGAGTCATACAGATTGATTTCCCGAATCTAAGCACCCCCTTTGCAGCGGTGCATCTATGTGAGGATTAACATTTTGCCCGGCTGAGGAGTCTCGACAGCACGCTCGACTCTCCACTTTCCTAGAAAACCAGCAAACCGTTTTTCCCCATCTACAGATTGGCGACCACAGTGGGAGATTAATCTCTCGGTTGCAATCTTTCATTTTCGCAAGATGGTTGGTCTTAGATCTAATTCAGTTTCTCAAAACTCCAGTCAGAGTCTTTCAAATGGTGACGCTTCTCTAATTCACCCGAATGATTCTGGTAACATTCATCATCCGTACTTTACTACTCCCTTTTCATTTATTGGTGCATTTGATGGAGAAATTCAGTCACTAGCTGAACTGGCACGAAGGCAAGAGATTTTGGAAAGGAACATAAATTGATTGAAAAGAGCAATTGATAATTTGTTCAACTGCATGGTGGACCTGACAAGAATCTTAGGAGCTCAAGTTGTGGAACGCTCATCTCTTGACACCACTGACGCTAACCCTCAAGCCAACAGCTTCACCACTTATGAAAATCCGGTGGAACAAGAGGTCACACATCTAATGGAGAATCTATGTGAACTTCTGCATTTCTCCAGAGATCAGCGCACATACACGTTTGTCGCTCTCAACAAAATATCATCCGATGTGCGAATAGTTCCATCATCTCCGGTGGTTGAACAAGTGTCCATGGTATCTGAACTCTCAATCAACAACATCACCTTCATGGAGGAAGACCGAATGGTGGAGGAAGGGCATAACCGAGCCTTGTTCGTTACTTCTTCCATTAAGGACTCTGAATTCAGGAGAGTTCTCATCGATACAGGTGCTTCCACGAATCTTATCACTATGAAGATTCTAAAGGAGGCCAAAGTTCTACAAAGAAAGATCGTTCATCATCCCATATTGATGAAGGGTTTTGAAGGAAGCCAGAGTCACACATATGGTTATGTCTATGTGGATCTGAAAGTAGGGCCGATTCAATCCACTGTCAAATTTCACGTGATCGAGAAAGACCCTGACTATCACATGATACTCGGAAGGCCATAACTTCATGACAATAAAGTTGTTCCTTCGACGTACCATCAATGTATGAAATCTTTGTTCAACAAAAAAATTGTCTGTATCCCAGCCTTAGTGTCTTGTTATGCTCCGGTTTACGATGATGAGTTCCTGGAACATCCAAAGAGCATCCCCGAACCTCCAATAAAGATATGCAGTATTCCACTCCCAAGTTGGAAATCTATTGAGAAAGTCTACAAACCATCATCAACAGATGCTAAATCTATCAAGTTTTCCACCACACCACTCAAGCGTCGTCAAGGTCAAGGTACGACTCAGAAAAAGTCCAACTTTATTACTGATTATGATGCAGAGGGGAGAGTCATTTATCTCTGTCGTAAGGATTAGCAATTAACAGGGGAGGTCGATGAAAAGTCTCCCCGCCCTGAAGAATCATGCCAGAGTGAGCAATCACCCGATGAAGAAATTCGAGATGCACCACGACAGCTGCAAGATGACACAGATTCCACAACCGACGACCTCGAGACTATCAACATTGGAACGGATGAAAACCCAAGACCAATTCTAATCAGTTCCGCTCTCTCAGCTCAGGAACAATAAGGATTGATACGCATGTTGAAAGAGTATCAAGATATCTTCGCCTGGACGTACGAAGATATGCCTGACCTAGACGACAAATTGGTTACTCATCATCTGCACATCACTCCCGGTTCCAAACCCGTCAAACAGCCGCCCAGGAAATTTAGACACGAAGTAGAGGAACAAATCAAGGTGGAGATCCAGAAACTACTAACAGCAGGGTTCATCAAACCCATTCAACATCCAACATGGCTGGCGAACATTGTCCCAGTCAGGAAGAAAAATGGACAGATCCGGTGTTGTGTAGATTTCAGGAACCTGAACAAGTGTTGCCCAAAGGATGACTTTCTATTGCCAAACATTGATATGCTCGTCGATGCAACCAGTGGCCATGACATGTTCTCGTTCATGGATGGTTACAGTGGATATAACCAAATCAAGATGTACGAACATGATGCTAACAAGACTGCATTCATAACCCCCATTGGAAACTTCCACTATACCGTGATACATTTCGGCTTGAATAATGCAGGAGCCACTTATCAGCGGGCCATGACTGCAATATTTCATGACATGATGCACAAGCAAGTAGAAGACTATGTCGACGATGTGATGGTGAAATCAAAGACCCGGGCGTCCCACCTAGACATTCTGAGACAAGTCTTCGAAAGATGCAGAGAATACAAACTGAAGATGAATCTCCTGAAATGTGCTTTTGGTGCTTCTTCCGGAAAGTTTCTTGGATTCTTGGTCACTGCAGAAGGAATCAAGGTCGACCCAGACAAAACAAAAGCCATTACTACCATGCCGCCTCCACGAAATTTGAAAGAACTCCAGAGTTTCATGGGAAAAGTCAATTACATCCGGAGTTTCATTCCTGGACTCGCTCAACTCATTGCTTCATTCACTCCTCTGTTGAAGAAAGGAGCAAATTTTGCATGGACAGCCGTCCAACAAGAAGCATTCCAGAAAATACAGCAGATATTATTATCGCCTACTGTCATGAAACCTCCACTGCAAGGACGGCCTCTGATACTTTACACAGCTTCCAGTGAAGTATCTATTGGAGCACTCCTCGCTCAAGAGGATGAAGAAGGTATCGAACACCCAATCTATTACTTCAGTCGCACAATGAAAGATGCTCAACTCCGGTACCCAAAGGCTGAAAGGGCGTGTCTGGCGTTGGTTCACACAATTCATAGATGCATACATTATCTACTATCAAACAGGGTCGTGTTGATGGCCAAAGATGATCCTATAAAGTTCTTACTGTCGAAACCTGCTCTGATCGGAAGACCGACGAAATGGCTACTTCAAATGTCAGAATTTGACATAGCGTGTGTCCCTCCAAAAGCAATCAAAGGACAAGCAGTTGCATACTTACTTGCCGTATTTCTTGGAGAAGACATCACGACGTTGCATGAAGAAGTGCCCGGTGAGTTTCCAGAAATCTCAATCATTCAGGAAGAAACGTGGCTATTATATTTTGATGGGTCCGCCACTCCGAGCAATGATACCGGTGGGGCAGGTATTGTGCTGGTATCTCCATCTGGTGAAGTCTTCTCACATTCATTCAAGCTGGATTTCCATTGCACCAACAATTCAGCAGAATATGAAGCTTTTCTCCTGGGGCTATCTTTGGCCAAGAAAGCAGGAGTGAAACATCTAGAGATCAGGGGAGACTCAAAGTTGCTGGTCAATCAAATAAATGGCGTATACTCTCTAAAAGAAATAACACTTGATCCATTCAGGACTGAGGCACAACAACTATTAGCTCATTTTTCCGATGCAACAATTGTCCATACCGAATTCACCAACAATAGACATGCTGATTGTCTAGCGACCCTATCATCCAAACTGCAATTTGAGGGGTCTGATAAATCCGTCACTATGCAAAGACGCGATGTGTCATCCACCTGGCTTACTCAAGTCGAAGATACTCAGTCAAGCGACTGGCGAGCGCCCATTATTCATGAATTGAGCAATTCTCTTACGGAGGGGAAAATTAGCCTCAAGGAGTTGAAAAACTTTTTCCTGCTGCACGGAGCGTTATATTATCGCAATCCTGATGGATCCATGTCTCGATGCCTCGGAGATGAAGAAGACGGTGAACAACTCAAACATATACATGAAGAAGTATGTGGGAAAACTCTAGTGGTCACACTTTACAGAAGGCTTCAAAAGCTCGGATACTATTGGCCTTCCATGGAAGCTCAGTCGAGGATGCTGCAAGGATCATGTCTCAATTGTCAGACACCACCTCATCATTTGGAGGTTCTAACACTTCATCACACTGGGGACTAGAGAGAACCTTACATAAAATATCTTCGTGACAACGATCTTCCGTCATAGAAGAGAGGTGCAATCAAACTCATTCAGAGAGCCAAACGTTTTGTCTACTTGGAAGGGATTTTGTATCGCAAAAGCTTCGGTGGGAATCTCCTGAGATGCTTGGCCGAGCATGAAATTGCCATAATTTTTAAAGAAATGCATGAAGGTGAACACCAAGGGGAGAAGAAATTGTTTCTCCAAATCCATGAGAAATATTACTGGCCAACCATGGAAGACGGCGCAACTGCCTACGTTCGGAGATGTCATCAATGCCAAGTTCATGGTAACCTCATCCACACTCATTGTCTTCCATTACATTCTGTGAGCAGTCTGTGGCCCTTCTATAGCTGGGGACTGGATATCATAGGAAAGATCAATCTGGCATCTTCAAAGAAGCATGAATACATCATCACAACAACATAGTATTTCACCAAATGGGTCGAGGTTATTCCTCTTCGAAGCACCACTGGAGTCAAAATTGCATCTTTCATCAAAGAGTTCATCATATGCAGATTCGACGTTCCTAAACATATCATCACGGATAATGGAACTCATTTCGCCAACAAACATGTTGCAGAATTGCTCGAAGAATGCAGAATCAAACAGATTTTCTCCACACCATACTATCCCCAAGGAAACAGACAGGCGGAGAGTACCAACAAAACCTTGATCCGGATTCTCAGTCAAACAGTTCATGATAATCCACGGACGTGGAATGAGGAATTTCCCATGGCTTTGTGGGCCTACCGAACCGTACCAAGAAGCTCAATTGGGACTTCACCATACTCTCTCGTTTATGGCACCGATGCCATTCTCCCAGCCGAAATCAAGGTTCCCTCTACAAGAATCGCAGCAGCTAGTGGAGTACAATGGGATGAAGCAGAAGTCTCAGATTCAAGAATTGCTGAATTGGACATGCTCGATTCAAGAAGAGCCAAGTGGAAAAATATGTAGAAACCTACAAACAAAGGGTTTCCAAGGCCTACAACAAACTGGTAAGACCTCGAACATTTCAAGTAGGAGATTTGGTTTTGAAAACAGCAAATCATATCCAACGAAACATGTCGGCTCTCAAGTTATCTCCGAAATGGGAAGGACCTTATGTGATCATCAAGGCAGTATCCAACGGATATTACAAAATCTTAGCTGTTAATGGAGGAGTTGAAGGAAACATCATCAACGGCAAGTGGCTCAAGGCGTATTATGCTTGAACAATCATTGGAAGTATTAAATTTCTAAATGTAATTTATGTTTTCTCCAAAAGAGCAATATGCTCATTCACTCAAAATTCAAAATATCCTATAAATCTCACAAAAATCTTTCAATCACCTAATTTATTCAAAGCAAAATCTCAAACCTACATAAAATCTTCCTCTCACTCAGAACAAACCATCCAAAAGAGGATAATCTATATAGAAAACCCTGTCAAGCTTCTTCCGGAACTGCCTTCTCAACTCGTGTTGACTCCAAGGCGAGTGCCTTTTCCTCTTCCAATATGGCAGTAGACGCGGAAATTGCATCAGCAGCGGCCGCCGCCTTGTGAGTTTTGATCATCTCGAGTCGATGACGAAGCCAACCTATGTTAAACTGCAGGGTTTGACAGTTTGAAATCATCTCATCCCATTTGTGCAGTTCATGATTCTTGACATCTCGCAGATGCGTCCGGTTCATCTCTTCAATGATCAGTAACAACCCTGCAACTGTAGTTAGAAGGGTCGGTAGAAAGCCTTTCCATACTTCGGTCGTAGAAATATGCCCGCACCTTCTCCAAATTTTGGTGTACAGGGGCGCATGACACTTGGGAATGACGAATCCCCCAACCACTTCATTATTCGGGTAATTGTTGATCATGGGAGCCTCAAACGGGAGTCCAGCTGTTGGATACTCAGGAGCACGAGATCTAACCTCAGTATCCACAAAATCAGTGGAATTCTTGTCGACACGGTTGTTTCTATCATCAATCACAACCGCGGATTTCCCGTTTTTCCTTTTTCTAGCATCGACGACGACATGAACATCAACCTGCGATGAAATGGTGGAGTATTTAATGGTATTGACCATTGATCATGTTAAAAATTTCAGTCGAGAAGTTATGAAATTACTTACAGACGTTCCGGCATCAACATGAGCCGACCTATACCTGGCAGGAGCTTTAACCGTACGTTTAGGTCTCAAGATACGAGAGGAATGCTGATTCTTTTCGTTATCCTGCAATAATTTTTTTTCTTTTGATCAATCATCATGATCGAGCAAAAGACAAGAGAAGAAATGTAACTCACCGAGACGGATACTGCCACATCATGTTCGGCATGAGATTCACTTCTGGAATAAACACTGCTTCTGGACATGGTGACGAGAGGTAGGATTGTGATCAAAATTTCTTTTGATGATACACAAAGGCAGCAGATGGTTGAATGTTTAAATAAAACCCTAAGTCCAATGTGGATGCTTATCCCCTAACGGATAAACAAGTTTGTTGCGGTTTCTACTGAAACCCTAAATCTCGAATCAGATGCGTGGTAGATGGGAGAAGAGTAACAATGCCGGGGACTGACGGTTCGGATGTAATCAACATTACAACTACAGATGGATTGATCGTCTGGTAGGCCACGTGTTTTCTAGACAGCTCATGTGATTGCATTATGTGGGTAATTATTGTCTATGTGGACATTGGTCCATCTACTGTAGATGTGAGGAATATTCAGAAAGGGGATACTACAAGGAATTACGTTTCAAAAACTAATAATCTCTAAAGAAACATCTCTACATCCAAGCTACTTAAACCAGAGAACATATACTTCAACGGAAAATAAATAATCTCAGAGAGAATCCTCTTCGAATTCTTCATCAGAATCACTATCACGGCCATTGATGAAGCCTGGGTGGATATTAGGATCATCTGAGTCCGAGTCATCCTCTGCTTCGTACTCAGCTTCGAGTTCAGCTTCAACCTGCTTCGCAATCTTTTGAAGTTCCCTGGTACGCCGGTCTGGCTTAATCTCGTAATTCTGTACCACCCACACAGTTTCCTCGAAGCATTAGCGTCAGAGTCGGAGGGTACACCATCAACAAATCGACGCCTCTCTTCAGCCGCCTGTATCTTGCGCCGGATTCGATCCTTTCTACGTCGACGATCCTCCATCTCATCATCCTGGGAATTTCTCTTCATGAGCTCTTCACAAGAGATCCTTTGGTCATTAAGGGAAGAGCTGGAGGAGTAATCGCTGCTGCTGCTGGTGAAAACCATCATTGTCTGGAATCAAATCAGAAGTACAGAATTACAGAAGACCTAATGAGATCAGTTTCAACAACGAAAATGGTAATCCCTATCTCTTGCCTATTTTATGATTTAACTAGACTTTAGTGGTGACGCGAAACTTCGAAAACTTGCTCACTCCTTCAAACCTGCAAAGACGAGCAAAACTTATCATTCTAGAGTCAACACTGACTTTTCATGAAACTATGGATAATTCACATAACCTTTCATGTGAACGTTCACTGATTTTCTACATGTGTGCATATACTATAAAATCGCCAAACTCATACATAATTATGTCGTCACGAATACAATTGTTTTCTTTCAGCAATTGTTCAAAAATCATAAATTGATTTTCATAAAACCGTGAACAACCCACGTGAATTTTTACTGAGTGAACATCCACTGGCTTTTAGAAAATTGGATAGACGTCCATTCTACAATTACGAAAACTCGTACACAGATATTATTTCACCGTGAATAATTGTCTACTTTCAATAGTTGTTCAAAATCAAAACATTGATTTTACAAAAATATATAACGTGAAACTCATGTAACTTTGAAAATATGTATTTTCTTGGTCCCTCTCGTGAGCATCCGTCTTTGAAACGAGAGTATATTTTCAAAAACAAACTTTTTCATGAAAGATCATAGACAAAATTTTATTACTAACAGACGCACGTCTATTAAAAAAAAAAAACTTTTCTCTCGTACAAGCATCCACATTTGAAATGAGGGTTTATACACTTTGTGAAATCTCACATATTTAAAAAATAAAATTTTGGTTTTCATGAAAACTCATAGACAAAATTTTATGTGATTAGACTCAGGTCTATTTTGTTTTTTTCTTAAACTAAGGAACGAACGTTTGTTCCTAAAACAAGGATTTCCTTTTTTGGGTCGAGCCCGTAAACGCTGAACTGACCAAAACTGAACTTTCAACCGACCAAATCAGCAGTGACTCATCTCTCCACGCTCACGGGATGACACTCTATCTTACTATCAGGGTTCTCATCTGTGCATTTGCTCGTACATGACATCATTGGGGTAAATCGAGGATTCTGAAACTACCTTTGTAGACTGATTTCAACCACTGATCTCGTTGACTGAAAATCACCATTAATGCTTACTGCGGAACATGAATGTTCCTCACTAAGCAGGGGACTTAATGTAGATGGTGGATTTTCAACAAAGGTCAAAACCGTATAATCATGATACTGCATGTTTCTGACACGGCTTCAGAGATCCATGTGACGATTCGTGTTTTACGAAGTATGATGCATATGTCACTCGAAAGGCCTCTCCGGAGCGTTCGAAACCGGGCATTTCATCATAGCCTCTATGTAGAATAACGTAATTGGGCGGTTCTCCGTAAGATTGAGAGATTAACGCCTTCAGGATACCGGTGACACTCACTGTTCCCTGACCACAGAGAGGAATTTGCCTCTACATAGAAGAACAATTGGGCGGTTCTCCGTAAGATTGAGAACAATAACATCTCCAGAACGGTGATACTCACTGTTCCTGACTATGTAGAGAGACCCGTGTATAGACTCAGGCGGTCCTCCATACATGAAATGTTGAGAGGGAAAAACGTCTTCGGGACATTAGCAACACTCGCTGATTTACTGACTATACGCAAGAGATTAAATTCTAGGTCATATTCACCACTGAATTCATAGAAGATAATCTATCTTATCTCATTACTCCTATTTCATGATCGAAATGGTAATAAATAAATGTATTACTCCGATTTCATGATCGAATCAACGACTGATCTCATGAAATGGTAATAGATGTTACTCCGATTTCATGGTCGAATCCACGGCTGATCTCATGAAATGGTAATATCACCACTTATTTATTACTCCGATTTCATGATCGAATCCACGGCTGATCTCATGAAATGGTAATAGATATTACTCCGATTTCATGGTCGAATCACCACGATCCCGTGGAATGGTGATATCACCGCTTATTTCATTACTCTGATTTTATGGTCAAATCTGCGATTCCATGAGATGGTGATGAAATTATCATTTTATTATTCTGAATCCATAGTCCAATCCGCTGCTGATTTTATGGATTGATAATAAAATAACTACTCATCTTATTACTCAGTTTCATGAATTATTCTCCACTAAATTTCATAAATCAGTAATAAATACCCAACAACCAGGCATCTGGACCATCCCTGAGTAAGCCCCACAAAAATGGTGCGACTGTACTCGACAATGATGCACGACTGAGCACCCGGATGCACGAACGAGTGTCCAAATATATGAAATAATGAGGAATCCTTCGCAAAACAAGAGAAAACAATGAACATTAATAAAATAATAAGAGGCGCCCAAGGCCGGGCCCACCAGCCGGCCGGCCGACCGTGCCCTAGCCATGGTCGGAGCCGTGCCTCTCCCATTATTTTCCTTATATTTTGTTATTTCGTGAACTCACGAAAACTCCTTGTTTTTGCAAAACTCGTGAATTCTCCATAACTTGGTGGATTCACGAAATAATATTATTATAGAATAAGGAGAGGTGTGCGGGACCGGGCAACCTAACCGGCCGGTCATGCCTAAGCCGTGGCCGGTCCCACACCTCACAATCCTTAGCCTTTTATAATTATTATTCCCTAATCTCACGGAACTCCTCCGTTTCAACAAAAATTCGGGGATTCTCCATAACTTCAAGGATTCTCCATAACTTCAAGGATTCATGAAAAATAATAAAATAGGGAAAGGTGTGCGGGACCGGGCAACCTAGCCGGCCGGCCATGCCCTAGCCATGGTCGGTCCCACACCTTGCAATCCCTAATCTCGCATAATTATTATTTTCCTCAATTCATGAAACTCCTGGGTTTGAGCAAAATTCATGATTTCTCCATATTTTCTCAAATATTGCTCAAATCACGAAAAACCAAAAGCCAACATAGTCGCACGACTGGCTAGCCTCTCACGGCAATTTTAAATATTAAAATACTTTTATTTTAATATTTTCAAAATATTGATGAATTGAGCAAACATGCTCATTCCAACAAAAATCGAGAATTCTCAGTCAAGATGAAACTCTTCTGAAAATTCACTATGTTGCTCGAACGCGCATCAGAAAATATTGAAACTCTCAGTATGGAAACACGGACACCACGGCAACACGTGCATGCCTCTCTCAGCTTTCCTCCTACAGATCATCACTGATCATCACTGATCCCACAAAACTCTCAGCTTTCCCCATACAGATCAACCCATCTTTCTCTTTGCGACCGAATTGACTCTGGAACGGCCATTGTCTTGGTTTAGGCCGGAGTCATACAGATTGATTTCCCGAATCTAAGCACCCCCTTTGCAGCGGTGCATCTGTGTGAGGATTAATATTTTGCCCGGCAGAGGAGTCTCGACAGCACGCTCGACTCTCCATTTTTCTAGAAAACCAGCAAACCGTTTTTCCCCATCTACACCATGAGTTAGCTGGTAACCTTGGAAGGATAAGATCTGCACCTTAGATGAAAAAGTAGTCGTTGATTGTTGCAGGCCTTCGTTTTGGTATCCGTATAGGGAAGGCCGGTATGGCGTGGCCAAAACTAGGGTTTTGGGCCAAAGGTTACCATGCGTTGTTTGGCAACCTTGAACGGCTAGGATTCGCATCTAAGATGAAAGGGGGGCCGTTGATCGTCACACGCCTTCATTTTGGTAGCCGCATAGAAAGGCCGGCATGATATGGCGCGGCAAGGTGGTTGGCATGCCATTGGAACATGTGGCATGGCATGCCTTGGCGTGGTTTGGCGTGGCCAAAACTAGAGTTTTGGGCCAAAGGTTACCATGCGTGGTTTGGCGACCTTGGACGGTTAGGATTTGCATCTAGGATGGAAGGGTGGTCGTTGATCATCGCACGCCTTCATTTTCGTAGCCGCATAGGGAAGGCCGGCATGGTATGGCGTGGCAAGGTGGTTGGCATGCCATTAGCACATGTGGCATGGCCAAAACTAGGGTTTTGGGCCAAAGGTTACCATGCGTTGTTTGGCGACCTTGGACGGCTAGGATTTGCATCTAGTATGGAAGGGTGGCCGTTGATCGTCACACGCCTTTGTTTTGGTAGCCGCATAGGGAAGGCTGGCATGGTATGGCGCGGCAAGGTGGTTGGCATGCCATTGTCACATATGGCATGGCATGCCTTGGCGCGGTTTGGCGTGGACAAAACTAGGGTTTTGGGCCAAAGGTTACCATGCATGGTTTGACGACCTTGGACGCTAGGATTTGCATCTAGGATGGAAGGGTGGTCGTTGATCGTCGCACGCCTTCGTTTTGGTAGTCGCGTAGGGAAGGCCGGCATGGTGGTTGGCATGCCATTGGCAAATGTGGCATGGCATGCCTTGGCGCGGTTTGGCGTGGCCAAAACTAGGGTTTTGGGTCAAAGGTTACCATGCGTTGTTTGGCGACCTTGGACGGCTAGGATTTGCATCTAGGATGGAAGGGTGTTCGTTGATCGTTGCACGCCTTCGTTTTGGTAGCCGCATAGGGAAGGCCAGCATGGTGGGGCCAAGACAAATGGCGCGGATGGATTGGCATAGTGGGGCCAAAGGTTTGGCACGGACGGCTTGGCATGGTGGGGCTAAGGCAAGGTGCGGTTGGCTTGGCATGGTGGGGCCAAGGGTTTGGCATGCCATTGGCGCATGGTGAGGCTAGCATGGTTTGGGCCAAGGTAAGGTGCGGTTGGCTTGGCATGGTGGGACCAAAGGTTTGGCATGCCATTGGCGCATGGTGCGGCTAACATGGTTTGACATTGGAACAGTGGTGCGGCTGGCATGGTTGGCATGCCTTGGCGCGGAGATGTGGCTGGCATGATTTGCCATTGGCACAGTGGTGCGGCTAGCATGGTTGGCATGCCTTGGCACGGAGATGTGGCTGGCATGGTTTTCCATTGGCACAATGGTGCGTCTGGCATGGTTGGCATGCCTTCGCGCTGAGATCTGGCTGGCATGGTTTGCCATTGGCACAGTGGTGTAGCTGGCATGGTTGGCATGCCTTGGCGCGGAGATGTGGGTGGCATGGTTTTCCATTGGAACAGTGGTGCGGCTGGCATGGTTGGCATGCTTTGGCGCGGAGATGTGGGTGGCATGGTTTTCCATTGGCACAGTGGTGCGGCTGGCATGGTTGGCATGCCTTGGCGCGGAGATGTGGATGGCATGGTTTGCCATTGGTAAAGTGGTGCGGCTGGCATGGTTGGCATGCCTTGGCACGGTAGCATGAGAATTAGGGTTTGGCGTAGATGATGTCGGTCAATGTTAAGGGTTCTGCCCTGGAACACGACACATAAAAAAAAGGTACCCTGATAATTATTACGTAGGCATGTTGATCGATTCAATAAATGTGCTAATGGTCATAGTGACGTCATGTCAGATGTGCGGTTTTATGATTTTAACCCTAAGCTAAAAACCACCATCAACATTAAGTCCCCTGCTTATCTCGGAACGGGAGCATCGTTGCGAGGTAAGCATAAGATGGTGACAGGCTAGGACAAAAATCGAAACAACAAGTCGTGAAAAGATGGTCAGGAAGGTCCGACTAACCTTTTTAGAGAGGTAAAGAGAGTTTGTGCTTCCCGTATTGGAAGCCTTGCATAAATTGTACTGATGGTGCAGACCGTGGAGTGGTGAGATGAAAGTCGTCGGCTTAGTTTGGCCATGCATCACCTTGGCTGGGTTAGGGAACATCAAGACGCTGGCTTGACGAGTTTGTTGGTGTTGGCGCGACACGATGGTGCAAGGCATGACGCGGTTTGGCGAGGCAAGCATGGCGCGGAGGTGGTGCAAGGCATGACACGGTTTGGTGAGGCAAAGCATGCGCGGACGTTTTGGCCCAATAGTGGCTTGTCTTTGCGGGCATGGTTGTCTCTTTTCCTTACGTGACTCACATAGGAAGTTCTTTCCTTATTCAAAACCCCGCAAGTGTTATGCCCGTAAAAAGGGGGCGTTATTCCTTCTCTTCATGTCACCTTGTCGGGTTTTTTTCAAGTCTCGGTGCTGGCGGCAGAGAAGTAACAATGCGGGCATGCGTGTCTTAAACATGTACTTCCATGTTTTCTCACCAAACCCTAATTTACCTCACGTGGCCAGGCATTCCCTTATGTTCACTAGTAGAAAACGATTTCATTAGAATCTGATATCACACCTCAATCCCCGGCTGGTAGGAGACTTTCCTTTTCGGGACCTCATCGCTCTACTGGTTATAAGAGATGATCTTGAATCCTTCATTTGCACAGGTCGTGCTGAAATCGTGTCTATCCTATATTCTTTCTCTGGTTTTGTAGCGCATAATGGGATCTTCCAATGACAGGCATGTCTCCAATTTTTCGGGGAGAAACTTTGGAATCGACGAAAACCAGTCTTCTTCTCATGGGGAGGCATTGAATATAATTGAATCTCTGTTTCGTGAAGCTGGTGAAATCATTTGGGACATACCTTTGGAGAAAGAACGGGAAGGCGGCGAAGCACCCCAAAGCGTTGGGAGGATTTGGTGCAACAAAACCTCTTCACGGCCCACTGTTAGGGCGGGACAGTTTGCTTCTCAGTTGAAACGGCGGAAGACCGAGCTTGTAAAACTTTTAGGGGAAAATCAACGTAGCTCCTCTGTCTAGGATGGTGTCATAACCCTTGATTCTGATGAATCGGTAAATTCTCCTCGAAAGGTCGCTGAGAATACTTCCGAGGAAGATGATGATGTTGCGATTGATGAAACTGAAACAACTTTTGGAGAAGACGACGAAACTGTTGTCGATGGCATTGGAGAAGTCGTGATGGCATATGCTGGGTTGTTGCCGAGGCGGATATCGATAAAAAGACGGATGATGTTGCTGCTGAGACGACTTCCGGGTGGGATGTTGAGGCTGTTATTGCTGATGTGGCTTCCGGATGGAACCTTTGCTGCCCGAAAGATTGTTGGGGAAAGTGTTTGAAAAAAGCTCTGACCGAGGCATTGGAAATTCACATATTAGCTTTCTATGACTATCTTCTTCTTCTTCTTCATTGTTTCTATTCGTCGCTTAGTTGTCCTGATGTTTTGCAGACTTATTTTTTTTACCTTCCTTGTATTCGCGGCGAAGTTAGGGTTTCTTCAATTAGCATCCCGCTTGTGGTTTCTGTCTTCGAATAAAACTTTTCATTTTATTTTTTTTGAAAGACCCAAGACTTCCCTTAGAATGAGTTGGTGTTTCTGGTTGTGATTGGATGGTTAATGGCTTCTCAATGATTTGGGATTTGTTTGGTATATTTTTCTGAGATTTGGAAAACTCATTCGGAAAGAAATGTATGCCTTTTGAATAAAAACGAAACCCTAAAGAAGAATACAAAAGGTACATTCATCTTGGGGAAATAAAGATATCAAGCGGGAGGAGAAATTGCTGAAGAAATACTAAAGGGAGAGTGCTGGAAGAGGGTAGTATAGCATTTTAGGGATTGAAAATCTTGAGCCATCGTGAGTGAACTGTCACACATCCCAGATTGTCTGTGTTGATGAGCTTGCAGTAACCTCCCAAAAGGACGTCTTCCACCAGATATGGCTCGTCTTCTTTTTCCTTGGGTGAATCGGTCCAAACAGCTATCTTTACCGTCATCTTCCCAACTTGAAACGAGTTCACTTTGACCACCATATCTCCGATTTGAAACGAGTTCGAGTGTTGTGTAACCGTTTGAATCTTGGTCTCATCATTTTCGATGGTAGCTTCCAAATTCTTTGCAAAGCGCTTGAATAGCCCAGCGCCCCACTCACATCTCTTGACAGCGTCCGTGCCAGTAATCGCGCTGAGTCCCCATGACGTAATAGGGGAAGAAATTTCTGGTTGTAGAGAAGATCGTTCGGCCAAACTTACCTGTGTTTGGAATCTATGAGTTAGCGCCAACAGGTCATCTCCAGGTGTCCGGGTTCTATCGGTAACTCTCCGATGCGGTAACAAGTGAGACGGTTTGTTGGAGATTCTTTCGGGCGTTGACATCGATAGAGGGGATGTTCCCAATTTTTCCTTGTCGTCGAGTACCCACAAGTGCCCCAATATCATGTCGTAACCCAGTTCTTTGACAATGTGGAATTTGATATGCGTTATAGCGTCTCCCCTCTTGATCTCGAGGTTAATGTAGCCGTGCGCGTTCAAGGCTTCCCTCCCGGGTTCTTAATCACGGATGGGGAATGGGTAGCCTCTTGTTTCGTAAATCCCGCAGCTTTCAGAGTCTTGAAAGTAACAATGTTGAAGTCAGAGGCCATGTCGATTAGCGTGTTGTCGAATTCAATACCTCTTAAATATGACGTGGTCAGCAGTCCCCAGTTGTCCTTTTCGATTCCGCTCGCTGAGAGAGCTTGGGCTCTTGGCGTAGCTTCCTCTGGTTCCTCCGTTTTCTCGTCCTGTTGGTGGGGTAGTTGGAGTCTTAGTGGCGGTTGGAGGTTCCATGTTTGACAAAGCGTTAGGAGCGGTAGCGGCAACTCTGTCCCTGGTGACTGGTGGCGTAACGCCTGAAGGAGCGCTTTCGGTGAACGGCAAGTTGCGCAGGGATTTTAGAGGCGGCAGCGGCTCTGGCCATGGTGAACGGCAGTGTTACACCTGAAGGAGTGCTTTCGGTGTTACTGGGGTCAGTAGGTGGCGTAGTGATGTTGTTGGAATTAGCGTTAACACCAGGGACAGATTCTGCGTTGGTGTTCTCGGCAGCTGATCCGAATCTGAGTTCCACCATGTTGGAGTTGGAAGTCAAAGGTGATATCGGAAATTTGGAAATCGATATTGTAACCGAAAGATTGATCTCCCACTGTGGTCGCCAATTGTTTGAGGGTGAAAACAGTTTCTCCTGGTTTCGGTAATTTCGTCTGATGTGGGTGAGAAACAAGTCAAAAACCTAAACAATGTACTGCAACAAAATACTTTAGGTTCGACAGATCAATCTGTACAAGTCCGGCCTAAACCAATAAATGGCAGTTCCAGACTTGCTTCAATCATAAAGTGGAGGAGAAGGGTTGGTTTTGGGGAGGGAAGCGAAGAGAGTGTTGAGACCTGAATAATTGATTCTGGAAGAGTAGTTGTTTTGACTTGTATCAGAAAGCGTAAGCTAACAGATGGGAAAGCTAACAGGTGATTTCTGAGTGTTGTATGCTCATGACCAAAACTTGTTTTCGGTGGAAATAGGTAATGCCTATTTATACAAGTCGAAGTGAAACGTACTCTGGTCTCATTAAGAAATGGAAAACGGGTGAGTAAATGGGAGGAGGTGGTAACGCCTGGAATTGATGTTCCATAAAAGAAAGTGTTTCACCATTACTCCCTGTACTTACTAACTGATTAAAAGAGTGAAAAAGTATAAAACAGTGAATCTACGACCCACAAAAGGCGTCCAGAAATCAACGATAGAAGTGTACTGCTGTGAAACAACGATACTTAGCTGTTGCTGTTGACACTGTTGAAGAACGACGGTCCTGGGACGTCTGTTCTTCGTCTTCTCCTTCTTCTTCAACAGCAGCAGGAAACTTTCCTGCAGTTCTTCTCTTCGCCTCTGCAACCTCCCTGTGGTCTCCTAATCGACCCCAAACTCTCGACACCCTTTCTCTGACCTCCAAGGACTCTATTTAAACCCGAAGCATGCATCGAATTTCCTCCATAACTCCACAAATCCTCGGCAGTGAAAGAAAATATTTTCGGATATTTTCTTTCCTGTTTTAGCTTTTCACGCGTTTTCTCTGGTCCAACACGCTCCAATTCGATTACACATGCTCCAACAGGTTGCTCGATGCATGAAGCATGAGCAGAACACACACAAAATCTTCCAGAAGTCGTAGAGAAACTCTTATGCATGTGTTTTACCTGTTTTGAGACCGTGAATTGGCTAGCCAATTCTAGCCAAATTTGAGCTAAGAGAACACTTACAACAGCTTTTCCATGTTAAATCACAATTTCTCACCAATTTTCAGCGATTGAATCGCACTATAACACCTTCATTTTGCTGATTGAAAATCTGTCAGGAGTGAAAATGGTTTTCCCGCCAAAACGCGAATTTGAATGTTGAAGATGATATGCCCCCTATCCTGAACTGGGGTGCGAATAGCAGATGCCTTGGGGTGACCTGGGGGTGCCCCTTAGTAATTAGGTTACCCCTTATCCAAAAGCGAGAGTCCGAATAACACTTGTCCTCCGGGTGCCAAAATCAACTTTTCGAGCCGAATTTTCCAAAAATGTTTATTTCCTAAAAATACATAAAAACACAATATTAGTACAAAAATAGAGTTCCAACAATACAGACATTGAGGACAAAGTAGACACAAAAATGTGTCTATCACTAACCGCCTCATGCTTATGACACTTTCTTATAACGGGCGTAGTGTACGCCGCACGCTGTAAACCGCCAAACCAATACCCAATGAGCATCCCCCAGTTTGTGACATGCATTGATGTCTCGAGTGTTTTCGTGGAAAACATGTAGCACGTTGTTATTGTCTGGCAAGTTGAGCTTGGGAGACTTGCCGGCTCGGTGGTGACCTTCAACGATCGAGATTTGCATCTTAAGAGGAAAGTGGCCGTTGAGTATTGCAACCCTTCGTTTGGTATCCAGTAGCATGAAAGCATGATCAGTATGGCTTTAATATGGCCTAGTTTAGGCGCGACCAAAAGTTAGGATTTTGGCTTTGTTTAGGCGCGACCAAACTAGGGCCAAAGGTTGCCATGCGTTAGCTGGTAACCTTGGACGGCTAAGATCTGCACCTTAGATGAAAAAGTGGCCGTTGATTGTTGCAGGCCTTCGTTTTGGTAGCCGCATAAGGAAGGCCGGTATGGCATGGCCAAAACTAGGGTTTTGGGCCAAAGGTTACTATGCGTTGCTTGGCAACCTTGGACGGCTAGGATTCGCATCTAGGATGGAAGGGTGGTCGTTGATCGTCGCACGCCTTCGTTTTAGTAGCCGCATAGGGAAGGCCGGCATGGTATGGAACGGCAAGGTGGTTGGCATGCCATTGGCACATGTGGCATGGCATGCCTTGGCGCGGTTTGGCGTGGCCAGAACTAGAATTTTGGGCCAAAGGTTACCATGTGTGGTTTGGCGACCTTGGACGGCTAGGATTTGCATCTAAGACGGAAGGGTGGTCGTCGATCGTCGCACGACTTCGTTTTGGTAGACGCGTAGGGAAGGCCGGCATGGTATGGCGCGGCAAGGTGGTTGGCATGCCATTGGCACATGTTGCATGGCATGCCTTGGCGCGGTTTGGCATGGCCAAAACTAGGGTTTTGGGCCAAAGGTTACCATGCTTGTTTGGCGACCTTGGACGGCTAGGATTTTCATCTATGATGGAAGGGTAGTCGTTGATCGTCGCACGCGTTTGTTTTGGTAGCCGCGTAGGGAAGGCCGGCATGGCATGGCGCGACAAGGTGGTTGGCATGCCATTGGCACATGTGGCATGGCATGCCTTGGCGCGGTTTGGCGTGGCCAAAACGAGAGCTTTGGGCCAAAGGTTACCATGCGTGGTTTGGCGACCTTGGACGGCTAGGATTTGCATATAGGATGGAAGGGTGGCCGTTGATCGTCGCACGCCTTCGTGTTGGTAGCCGCGTAGGGAAGGCCGACATGGTATGGCGCGGCAAGGTGGTTGGCATGTCATTGGCACATGTGGCATGGCATGCCTTGGCGCGGTTTGGTGTGGCCAAAACTAGGGTTTTGGGCCAAAGGTTACCATGCATTGTTTGGCAACCTTGGACGACTAGGATTTGCATCTAGGATGGAAGGGTGGTCGTTGATCGTCGCACGCCTTCGTTTTGGTAGCCGCATAGGGAAGGCCAGCATGGTGGGGCCAAGGAAAATGGCGCGGATCGCTTGGCATAGTGGGGCCAAGGGTTGGCACAGACGGCTTGGCATGGTTGGGCCAAGGCAAGGTGCAGTTGGCTTGGCATGGTGGGGCCAAGGGTTTGGCATGCCATTGGCGCATGGTGCGGCTAGCATAGTTGGGGCCAAGGTAAGGTGCGGTTGGCTTGGCATGGTGGGGCCAAGGGTTTGGCATGCCATTGGCGCATGGTTTTCCATTGGCATAGTGGTGCGGCTGGTATGGTTGGCATGCCTTGGCGCGGATATGTGGCTGGCATGGTTTGCCATTGGCACAGTGGTGCGGATGGCATGGTTGGCATGCCTTGGCGCGGAGATGTGGCTGGCATGATTTTCCATTGGCTCAGTGGTGCGGCTGGCATGGTTGGCATGCCTTGGCCAGGAGATGTGGCTGGCATGGTTTGCCATTGGCACAGTGGTGCGGCTGGCTGATGAGTGCCAAATATTGTATATATTTATCCCTTTTTGTTGGCATTTTAACTCATCTTTTATGCATTAATTCTACATTTTATCCCATATTCTGTATTTTCATTGTTTTCAAGAATAAATATTTTTATTAATTAACTTTGCATTTTTAGGTAATAAATAAAGTTCGGATGAGTCGCGGGGCAAAAAGAGCAGAAAAGTAGTGAAAAGCCGGGAGAAACTACGCAAGGAAGCCGCGAAGAATGGTGCGCACAACCTCATTTTCTACACACAAAAGCGCCTCCGTTCTCAGCCGTCAGATCAGTTCTCAGAAGCATCTGATGGTCGCTCCTTCATAGAGCATCAAAATCTGAAGTCTCTGCCAAGCACCACAGCGCTGAAATTCCAAGCCTTCGGATTAGATGGTAGTTGAATCCAACGGTCTCTCCCTTGCTGTTCATCAACGTTTGATATCTCCGCCTTACACTACAATACCTAACCCCATCTAGAGCCGTTAACTTCGTTGTATCAAAAAATCCAGCGGTCGCTACAAGCTTCACTTCACCTCACCGTCCGATTGATCTTTCATCTCCCTATCCCACGGCTAAGCGTTGCAGATCATCACACTCGATACACTCGCCTCACACCCTAGCGACCGAGCACCTACACCTCAAACAAACACACCCTTCCCTTCTCCATCGAACCATCTCCTCCATCACCCCCTCTGCAGAACCGCCATGCCCCGTACCACCACCATGTCCGTCTCCATCACCACCACCTCACCCCAAATCACTCCACTAATTTCTCCCCAACTCTATTCTACCTAAACCCATCACGTACCATCTCTTTAGCATCATTAATAACCTCAATTTCTCATCTCTCTGCCTAAAACCCTAGGTGAGAAATTGGGGATATAAATGATGATTAAAGCATCAATTGGAGCTCGAGAGGAACGAGAAGAAGCAGGAGAATATTGGGTCGACGAGATGGAGCGAGTATCTCATCAACAGTAGGTAAATCAATTTCACCAAACCCTAGTTCTACTGACTTTGGGGAAAAATTGGGGAAAACCAAAATTATGTGTATTGGGTATAAATGGGTGTTGTGTGAAGTGTGTAGAGGACACTGTATACCTCTCTGGACTAGCCAGTAGAGAATTTGAGACAAATTTTTATGAACTTAAAATTTCAGTGCTTGTCAGTTAACAGTGGAGTATTGCATATGTTTTAGTTATTTGATATGTTGCTGATTGTGTCTAATTTATATCATATGATGAATGTGAATGTTTTATACATGGTTAGCATGAGCTAATCAGCTTCAGGCCAAGGCTCAGTGAAGCCTTGTGCACTGTCAAGTGTAAATGAGCTAGGATAGTTCTTCCCTGTATGTTTTTGATTGTGCAAATGAGAGATGCCAATGCTCATAGAGCCTGTGATTGGCTGTACTGTCAAAAGACAGCCAATGCTAGGGGTAGACTAGTGAGCAAGTTGGTGTTCTTCCATTTCTAGTTGTATGCTTAGGAATGAACATAACCTAGAAACATGCCACTTGATTAGGACACAAGGTGGATCATAAGCCTTGGCTTACCCACCAATTCCCTCTTAGTAATTTACATTTTCAGTTCTAAGTTTGCTTCCTGATCAGTCATTTTCTTCAGTTACTTTTCTTGCCTTTCATTTTCTTGCACTTTGTAGCTACTGTGCACTGAAGTCAGTGCACTGAACTCACCCTGCCCTTGGCTGCCAAGCCTTGGTTATTTGCTGCTTTTCTTGGTTGTTTCTTTGCTGCTTTATCTTCCAAGCCTTGGTTATTGTCTGTGCTTCTTTTCCTAGCTTGTTTCTTTATTGCTTTACCTTGCATCTTTGGTTCATGCCATTTACATGTTTTGCTCACTGCCTTAGTGCATTGCCACTCTTATTAGCCTAGGAAAACTTCTTATATGCTCCTCTCCCTGTGGACAAACCCCTACTCACCCTTTTATTACAAATCTTGACCTTGTATACTTGCAAGTGTGTTCTGTGTGCATCTTAATCATCACACCACTGGCATGGTTGGCATGCCTTGGCGCGGAGATATGGCTGGCATGGTTTACCATTGGAAAAGTTGTGCGGATGGCATGGTTGGCATGCCTTGGCGCGGAGATGTGGCTGGCATGGTTTTCCATTGGCAAAGTGGTGCGGCTGGCATGGTTGGCATGCCTTGGCACGATAGCATGAGAATTAGGGTTTGGCATAGATGATGTCGGTCAATGTTAAAGGTTCTGCCGTGGAACATGACACATAAAAAAAAGGTATCCTGGTAATTCTTACGTAGGAATGCTGATCGATTCAATAAATGTGCTAATGGTCATAGTGACGTCATGTCAGATGTGCGGTTTTACGATTTTAACCCTAAGCTAAAAACCACCATTAACAACTAAGCATTGTTTTTATTGCGGTCATAAAGGACACTTGCAATGGGGATGAAAAGTTCGTAAGATGCAAGATGCACTTTCTAGTGTATCAAACGAATTGGCTAAGTTTTGTCCTCACAAGAACTCAGATCGGTATTGTCCGAAGTTTAAGCAAAAGAATTATTGTAATGATAGTTCAAATTTTGCATATCACTCGACAAGGTCATTTCATAAAAGGCCAAATTATAGAAAGAGAGATGAATTTTTAAATGTAAAAACAATATCTGATGTTCCAAACTGGAGAAAGGGTGATTAGCAAAATGTTCAAAAGGACAATTGTATGAAGGAGAAAGCTGCTCCAGCGAAACCCAACTCTAAATGGGTCCCTAATTCCTCCACAACCAAGAAGGGACCAAAGGTTAGTCACAAGAATGACTCTCAACTGTTAATTGTTGGTGAAAATAATTACAAGAGTCTTCTTGAAAGACTAAAGAAAGACATTATGTCTGAAATCTCTTGTACCAGTAAAGGTTGTGATAATGACATTCTTCATCACAAGTCAAAGAAGAAAAACAAGAGATGGAACAAGAGAAAACAAACCAAGCAAGAGGTCAAGAATGATGATTCAGTGTTAGTCACTTGTGGCGAACAAGACAAGGATCAACTGAACACAACCTAGTTGTGCTAGAATGTGCATGCTCACCTTAGTGCTCAATTTTTTTTAAAGGTGAGGAAGCACATGAAAAACTGAGCACATGATCTCTCGGTTATTATATGACTAATTAACATCTTTGGGAGATTTCTTTTCTTCTATACTCATACTCTCTCTATCTCTATTTGAGGTTTTGATAGAAACGGTAATTGTGAGTTTATGATGTTTATATCTACTGATCATATATGTTTAGCTCTTGTTTTTACGGTTAAAACGAGCCAAAAATCACTGAATTCGGACATCGTATGCAAAAGTTATGTCGAAAACAGTTTAATGTTGTGATATGTGACAAGTAACTCATGGGAACCGATCCTAGTACCCTGTTATGGTGAGGGAACCGATCCTAGTACCATGTCATGGTAAGGGAACCGATCCTAGTGAGAGGTCCCCTTACGAAGAAGTGTAAAAACTGTTTTTCACATAACTTCTTCGTCCGAACTCGGAATGACCTCATTCTTTTTGCGCTAGTTTCGTAATTCAATTTACTAAAAGATTGAGGTAATTGAAATACTTGATTTTATGTTGAATATTTATGGTGTATTGCAAATTGATTTATGGGATGTTTGATTTCGGTTTTACTACCTTAATATTCAATCTCATATATTGTGAACCCTCATGGTTTGGGTGACTTTTTGATTTAGCGGGATTAAGCTCTAGCCCTAGTAGGTAGGCTTTATCAAAGTATTATGAGGGGTTCTAATAGAAACAGTATGTGAAAAAGTCACAATATGTTGAATCGGTTTTGGTTTAGCATAAAAGCATATGTGTTTCGACGGTTTTCAACTTTTGCTTGAAATTGTTAAAACCGGTTTTCAACCTTTCTCTGGTAAAGGTTGAGGTGTGTTGTTATTCCTTTGTTTATGCATAAGGATGACAACGTGGTGATATTTCGATATCAATTCTCCCTGAAAGAAGATGCTATCATATTGGAGAAGTTGATGCGAAATTTGAGGTAACAATCTTGTTAGTTAATTGTTTTCCTGTTTAAGAAAAGCCTGAGTTTATATTATATATATTTGTTGCTTTTTGCTTAACAAAATTTAGGTTCAATTGATATTTATTCCATGATGTGTGTGTGGATGTGTGTTTCAATTGGTTCATGTTAAGAAAAACTGTTGTTATCTTGCTTTATTGTGTGATATCAATCGTTTAGGCTTACAAAATTTCGGTACAATTGATGTGTGTGTGATTCAATTGGTTCCGGTTAAGAAAAACTATTGTTATCTTGCTTTTGTATAGTTTCAATGGTTTAGGCTTACAAAATTACGGTGCAATTGCGGTGCTTTTAATGTCTATGTTGTTTCAATTGCTTCCGGTTGAGGTTAATAATTATGCAAGTTGATTTATGTTGGTTTGTATGAATTATTTATGTCTTAACGAAATAATATGTGTACGGGATGAGTTGTTTAGTCCAATTCGATTCCGGATAAGAAACTAAGTTAATTCTGATCTTAGTTTGTCTTATCGAAGTGAGGTTTTGGTTATTCAAGTCTAATCGAATGCCTAAACAAGGAAATTCTAGTTAACTAACCTAGTATTTGGTTTGTTTAAAATTGAAAGGTCTAAGTTTATGGATAATTAGACACTGATGAGAAAAATTGAGTTTATCTTTATTTTGGTCTTATCGAATTAAGCGGTTGTTTTTGAACAATCGGTTTAGCAAAGGGACTAATGTGATTAGTTGTCTTTGGTTTGCTAAACTAAATGGGAAAAATTGTTCGGGCAATTGTTTCCTTGGTAACCTATCAAAAATAAGACTACTTGTAGTTTCGGTTTTGATATTGGTTATCAGAACGTGATGTGTGGAACCCTCGTGCCTAACTCCACAGGTTTGCAAGTCTATTCTGAGATTTGTAAGATTCTTTTCGTGTTGTCCTTTATTTTTTTCGTTTCTTTGTCTTTTTTTGTGACAAAAGGGGGGAGAAATATATGGAGTAAGCACATGATACTGGCATTGATTTTATATTAATTGGTATCACTAAGAAAAAGAACGTTGGTACTTGAATGTTTTATCTAACGAAAGAGTGAAAGAACAGACTAAAGGGGAGTAACATGTCATATTGATTGGTATAAAAAAGACGTGCGGATTGAATATCTACCTATCTTCCTTAGGGGGAGTATTAGCTTTGTTATTATAATGTTAACAGCGGCATTTTCAAGGATTGAATGTAAGCAGTTTTACTGTGCTATTGAATCGGGAATCAAGCGGAGTGTAATGAATTCTTGTAATTTGTTTATCCATATGATGTAAGAGTTTTTTCACTAAAATTTACAAAGAGGGAGATTGTTAGAGCATTGCTCGGTTGAACCCACCAAGCGTTGGTATGTCAAGTTTGGTTGTCATATTTTAGTGAATCAAAACTCATGTTAAGAGTCGCTTGATTATGTACTAGAGTTAAACTTCGTATAGGTTAGATTGAAAGCATTAGGATATGAGACATTACAGGTATTGCGAAGTCTTGAAGATGTGAAGAAGCAAGGAGCTACAACGACAACAATCATCCTTCCACTTGAGGTTAGTGATATTTGACTTGAATTGTTTCATTCCCTAACATATATTTCAAGTCGTGCATATTGAAAACATAGGGAAGCATATATGAACTCTAGATAGACATAGTATTAAAGAATACAATACGAGGTTTATTGCTTAACCATTAAACTTTGTAAATAAGACATCGCCATAATCATTTGAATGCTATTGTGATTATGTATGGGTATGAGGTGAGGATTTCATCCTAGGGAACAATGTTTACATGTGTTCTAAGGAAGTAAGTTCATAAACTTGTTTGTGAACCGAAAAGGAAATTGCCAGGAGTTATTGGTTTTGTTATTCATTGCATGTATTATTAACAACCAATATGTGTGATAGAGTATAACTGCTCACAACTTGTTGTGTTCTTGG
This sequence comes from Papaver somniferum, assembly GCF_003573695.1. Taxonomy (NCBI): domain Eukaryota; kingdom Viridiplantae; phylum Streptophyta; class Magnoliopsida; order Ranunculales; family Papaveraceae; genus Papaver; species Papaver somniferum. The sequence goes on from NC_039359.1 coordinate 40,944,307, forward strand.
TAGAACTATTCACAAAGTCCTGACTTTTGTATTGGTATAACTTTTATTAGTAAAACCAATCTTAAGTAATCACCTGTGGTATGATCGGGTTATGTCTGCCTTGGGGAAAGGGAACCGATCCTAGTAAGGGAAAGGGAACCGATCCTTGTAAGGTAAAGGGAACCCATCCTAGTAAGGGAAAGTGAACCGATCCTTGTAAGGGGTGCAGTACATCAAGGGGAACCGATCCTTGTATAGGGTGCAGCAAGGTTTATAGCAGAAAGGGGAACCGATCCTATGGACGTGTGCAACACATATAAGTTAGATACCATATATATGTGGGGAACCGATCCTAGTACCTAGTCAACCGAATCTTTGGGAAGCTAGTGTGACTATGCGTAGTACTCACATGAAGGTAGAACCGAAACTTGTGTTGGTAGAACCGTAAACCCATGATTGTGATTGAATGTTGGTTTGATCAATCACATAGCTCTTGAAAGTCAGATGAACCAATTCTAAACTTGTTTGGAAGTGTAGCGAATCGGTTTCAAGGTTGTAAGTGTGAAAGAGAACTTACAAAGTAAAGATGTCGACAAACTTTGAACACATGCTATGAATGTTTATTTCTATAATTGTTCAAAGAAATTCCTTAACGACTAAGGGAAGAGAATCCCAGGATCGAAACATAAGTAAGTTAAGAATCTTTTAATTAAGGTTATTAATTTATCTTTGTAGGGAAATTACAGAATTAGTAACGTGCATTTACTAATTAGATTTTCCGAGAGATTTCGATTGTTATTTTTGGACAGAGTATTTCCAGTAATTATGAAAACCGAATCTGTGCATTTATGAATATCTTGAGAATATTTTCGGTTTTGGAAATTCCTTGGGGTCCAAACTTCCTTGTCTATAAATACACGAAGTTTTCCTTTCTAGCAAACTAATCCTTCGTAACAACAGACTTCCTCTTTTGTCTTTGTTACTGGTGTAGCCGCCTATCGGAGAGGAGAGTAATCTAATTAGGTGAAATCTCTTACGGCCGCTCGTTTTAAAGTCTTCTTTGGGATTGAGAAGCTCTAGCGCGACCCATTGGTGGGAAACTAGATAATTGTGGTTTGTGTTTGTTTTTGATTGAATAACGGTGGTTCAAATATGATTGCACCTAGTTTGTTTATTCTTGAGAATCTTCTCTTCTGATATAAGATTCACTCAAACTAGTTTAGAGTTTTGACAGGGATATTTAGACTGTTGTTAGTTCTAAAGACGATCTTGTGATAATCCATTGTTAACAAACTCCGTTCTGTGCGTGATTGATCACAAGAGATTCAAGTGATTGTGTGCAGGTTTTTATTGAAGATTTAAGAATATTTGAAGACAAAGAAGATATTGAAGATCTGACTTGGGTTTTATAATCTTTGGTGTGCACAATACTTGTTTGGGTAAAAGAGGATCCAATTAATAATCGGTTTATCCTTGTGGTAGATTGGATTGATTAATTGAGTAGATCGACATCAACATGGTTCTTCGGATTAAAGGTGTTGTTGGCTTAATCTTAATCGATTACCTTTGGGTGATTGAACATAAGATAGATCTAGACCCGACGAAGGAGTTTATGTTGAGATAATCGGAAGAGCCTTTGTCCGAATCATATCACTTGGTTGAATAGAGTTGATACCAAACAGATTTCTTGTTCCTTTACTGTTTGGAATACGAACCAAAGGGATTGTTCCAAGTACGTGACTTATTCATAAGTTGGAGGCGTGGGAATACAGACGGAACTAGGTGAACTATAGGTTTAGTTACTTGGTATCAACTATACGAAGTTCAGTGTTATTTTGTGTAGCGGCTTAATCCTGAGAGCATTCAATTCTGTATTAGGTCCCGGGATTTTTCTGCATTTGCGGTTTCCTCGTTAACAAAATATTGTTGTGTCATTTACTTTTATTTTCCGCATTATAATTAAAGTAAATTACACAAACGTTAATTCCCATTTACTTGATAAGCAATCCTATTTTGTTTGGTTAAGTCCAAACCTTTATATGAAATAAACATACTTCGTTGTTGTATTGTCTCGATCTCGTATCCATAGACGATCACACAAAGTGTGAACCGATTAGTTGTATTGTCTCGACTCAGTACATAGACAATCACTTTCGGATATATGACTTATAGGTAGGAAGGGTTTTAGCATTAGGTATATTTGGGTACCCTCGCCTTTTCAAGATGCGCTATTATCGAAGGTGTACTCTTTGATTAGGAGTACAATTTGAAGGCTTCTTAGATGCTTGAGCGTTGGAGCGTACATTCCTTAAGCATCGAATGTCTTAGGGGTTTGATCATCTCGGCCCTGGAGTATCTTCTGTTGATTCAGCATCCCTTTCGTTGCGGTAGTGGGATTCGACGCTTGTGCAAACATCAAAGCTTTCTGCTTTTGTGGAACACATGGACTTGCAGGAGAAACGCCCAAAGTGTTCTTTGCCATGTTTGGACATCATCTCAGTAATGAATGTTTCAATTCTTGATTCGGAAAAACGTCAGATTCAACCACCTGGTAAAATACTAATGCGGTGAAGCTATCATTCATAACGTCTTGCAGAGTTGCTAGCAGAATTGAGTCCCCATGCTAGGATAGCATGTGAGGAAATAAATAACATAGACATGGAATGAGACTTTCCTGAGTGCGGAACTTCTTGATGAATGTCTATGCATCTTTTGCAGGTTCTTGCTTCAACCTCGTCAAAGTTTGAAATTACTCCAAGTACTCTGATGATGGAATGTCCGTCAAATCTTCTGGATTGGAACTTTCTCCGTTGGAGAGATGTGCAACTAAAGGCGCTTTGTCAGTAGCCATTTTCTCAGCATGGATCCGCGCTCGTCTGAAGAACATGTCATATCCTGGATCTTCCTGATTATGTGAAACTTGGTTTCTGTCCAGGTTGAACTTATGTTCACTTTGAGAGTGATGTAGCCATAAGTGTTTTCGAGCGTTCCTTCAAGGTCTCTGATAGATATGGGATCACGAGTAAATTCTTTTCGAGTGATGCCTGCGGCTCTGAGGGTTTTCAGTGGAATGATGTTGATGGTGGCGTCAGCATCGATCAACATTCTTTTGAATTCCTTTGAGATGGACTATGGTAAGCAGTCCCAAGTCGTGCATCTCCTTCTCCGTGGATGAAGGTTCAAGGAGTATTTCCGGGATGGACAGGTGTCTGACACAATGTAATACAGTGTTGGTTGAACATGCCTTTTCTTTGTACCTTAGACAGATAGAGCAATTCACAGATATGCTCGATCAACGATTGAACTGCTTCTTTGACTGGTTGTTCGGAGAATGTAAATGTTCTGATTTGGATAGGATTCTTGTGTACTCCTTCAGTCCCCAATTAAAGCTACTGTGGATCAACCTTCTCTTTGAATATGTGCTTCAAAATATTGCAGTTACTTGTTGGATGATTGATGAATATATGAAGGTGACTGATAGACGCATTTATGTGTCTATTTTGTTCTCAATTTTCTGTATTGTTAGACTCGATTAAGTACTTATTGTGTTATTTTGTGTTCTTGTAGGAAATTTTAGAGAAATAATCCCTTGCGGCGAAATGGGCTCAAAAAGCAGTGTTTTACACCCCGGAGAAATGTACCGTAGGCACCCCAAAAATGCACCGGAAGCGTCCCAGAAATGTCCCGGAGGAACCCAGAAAAATTACTATTTCCACCTCAATTGATATTCGCACCCCAACACTCTGGATAAGGGGCACCTTCTTCAAGAATTTGAATTTGTGTTTTTGGCGGGAAATGAAGTTTTCAACTGGCAGAATTTTGATTGTCAAAATGAATGGGTTAGAGTGCGATTCAATCGCTGAAAATTGGCAGAAAGATGTGATTTGGCATAAGGAACAAAGTTTGGGTGGTGGTTTCGATCAAATTTGGTTGGAATACGTGTTTTGATTCTCGAGTTCAAAACAGGGCAAGCATGCACTGGAGGATGATAATCACGCGTCATGGAGAGTTATGGACGTGTTCTGATGATGTGGAATGGCTCGAGCATCACTTTGGGTCGTGAAGAATCGATTTGGAGCGTGGAGGGAGGAAGTTTACGCAAGAAATTCCAAGTTTGGTAAGAAAATATTCGGAAAATATTGTTATTCACTGCCCGCATAATGAAGAAATATATTGGAGTTATTGGCGATATTTGGAGCTGTTGTTGGGTATAAATAGGTTATTTGGGTCTACTAGAGAAGGTGTCGAGAGTCTGGGGGGTTGAGGAGAGCCAGAGAAGAAGAAATTCGAGTTTTCCCAAACTCGGTTTCTGCTGCTGTTGCTGTTGCTGCTGATGAACATGAAGAACACGAAGAACGGACCTGCAACAACAGTCGTTTTTCTACATTGGTAATGACTCACACATGTAGGTCGTACATCAGGCAGTCTTATTTTCCACAGCGTTTGCGACACAGCCGCAGCAGTCTTATTTTGTCACTGAGGGTCGTAGGTCTCTGGTTTTATTGTATTTCTCATATTCTCATCATTTGTAAACCATTTTTGAGCCATAATAAATTATTTTGAGAGCATTTTTACTATGATGAGCTAAATCCCTCGTAACCAAGGCAATGGAGGAAGCTATTCACGCAACATAAATGGGTAACTATTTCATTTAATTATATAATTCACCTAATCGCTGCTTTTGCAGAGTTTTAAATTATTTGAATGATTGTCTTAATTATTTGTTATTCAGTTTGATAGGTTATGCTTGGTTTAATCTCTTGATAATCTATGCTTAAGGTTTACAAATAATGTTTGAGAATCTGTATGATTGATAGTGAATTAAAGATAAAAGAGGACTTAAGAATTGAATAGAGTTTTGAAATATTTATCATTCAATTTTGCATAATAGTGGAATCTAGTGTCTTGGTTACCTCTCACCCACTTTGTTAATATTTTTGTATATTATTTTATCAAATCTTTAAATTTAATCTTCACAAGTCCGAGAGTTTGAACCTCATTACTACAACAACCCACAAAAAAATATCTAATCATTTTGGCGCCGCCGACGCGGAATTGTGTTTAGGTAGAATTTTTTTTTTTTTAGATTTTTTTTTCTTTGTTCCTTTTTACGTTCTTTGGGTATTTGTCTATGTGATACAGGTTTTGAGGCTTGGATCGAAAAGAAAAAGAAGAAGAATTTGTCAAAGATTTTTGGCGATTTCATAAAGACTAGGACCAAAGCTTAAAGCAAAAAGAACGGAAAGAAGACGAAGGACTTTTTTTTTATTATTATTTTTTAGATTTTTTTTTTATTAATTTTTTTTTTAGAAACTGTAATTAAAGTTTTTATTTTTGTAATCTTTTATTTTTGGACTTTTTATTTGGACTTTATTCTGGACAATTGGACTTTATTCTTTTTTTAACCCTACGGAAAGGTATTATTAAAAAAAATAAAAATAAATTATATAAACTGTGTGCAGGGAAGGACGACGATTACTATATTGTCTCGGCCCCTCGGGTTCGTACATGACATAGGAGTCGTGGTCCGAGTCGACTTCAACGGTTCATCCCCCGTCTGGTACGGGAGGTAAGTCCATCGAAACACTCGCGAATCTCCTGTCAGCGGGTTTACTGTATTCCTTAAGGTGATTCATTGATTGAGGATGAATTTGGACTGTTTTTAAATTCCTAGTAAAGGGAAAGGCCTGTCCAATACAAGATAAGGGTTCGGATTTCATCACCGCTCCCTTCTTGCCCGCCTTAGGAAAACAAAACCTAACGCGAACCCAAGCTTTAAAATTTGGAATAGAACGAGACAGATAGGGTAACGCGCTTATTAGGAAAAAATTTCGAAGGATATTGATTACTTTCTTAAGCACACCTTGAAGTTCATAATGGTTTCTGTGAGTTGAATGCATGACTGCGCCGCCTTGTGATAGCGGTGAGGCCTTGGGTATCAAATCTCCACTGAGCTTCCCTCGCCTCAATTCAACTTACTTTGACTCGGATTGATTCCAAAGGGGTTTGCTTAAATTGTAACGAATTCCCCTTCGAGAGATAGAAGCAAGTCTAGAAACAATCTAAGTGGATCCATCATGCTTGTTGTTTGCTAGATTTTATAGGTTTGATTTGGTCGAGTCATCCTTGTTTGTGATTGTGTAGAAATTCCCTTGAAAATAAGAATGTCGAACTGGTATGATAGAAGCCAATACAATGAGTATCGACCTGAATTTGAATATGGACATCATCTTTTTTATGACCATGTTGGGAATAGTGGTTGGGAACGCCATCCTTTGGAAGGATATGGGTCATACCCTAGTGAGCCCAATTACTATCCACACATGCATCAGTCTTACGAGCAAGAAGATTATAGTACTAGTTCTTCGTCTCTATAGGATACAATCAAACTATTGAAAAGTAGTCCTTTTTATGATCCCTCTGTTCCTATTCCTCCTTTAGAAGAGTCCCTTAGGGAGTTAGCTGAGTCGACGCGTAAGTTAGCTGAGATGAATAGTGTAATTATAGACGAAAGAACTACAATTATGAGTGAACTTTCTATAGAGGAATCCCTCAAGATGATGGCTGAGACGAACGAAAGACTTGATCGAAATAATCTTACTTTCCAATATAGTATTTCCAATAATACCCTTAAAAATGAGGATAGTTATTTGCATAATCAAGATGACGAGGTTAGAATTGGTAACACTACTTGTTTTGATGAGGTTCGATCTTTTTCATGTTATTATGATGAGTATAGTGTTGATAGAGAATCATACTTATGTAGGAATAGTAATCAGGAAATGGTTACTCCAATTGAGCTTTACAATGATAATATTATTTCTAATTCAAATCCAAATAATTTTAATAATTATTCACCTATTCAAAAGGACGAGGATTTGACTAGAGATACCCTCGTTTAAGACGATGTAGTATTTCCTATTTACAAAGCCGATAATGATTTAGAGTAACGAGTTTATTCTGAGAATCATGTTTTAGAGTCTAGCGATTTAGAAACAATAGTCTTAGACGAAGAAGATGAACTCGTAGAGATGAGTGAGGATGAACCTGACTTAGAAGAATCAATTGACCATTTCCAGGAATCCGATGACCTAGAAATTAGGGAAGTTGTGACTAGTCTTTCTAGAGACACTGAAAACTCTAAGTTTGGGAGTGATTATCATTCTCCATGTGCTTTAACTTTTAGAAAGTTCCCTCGTGTAGGACTTGACATTTATGCCTCAACCATATTACAAGATTATCTTCATACATGTTTTCCCGAACCTAATGATGTCCATAGAGAAGCTCAGTTGTTAGAAACCCATCCTCTGGTTGATGTGGTTAACCCATGCTATGATACCAAGATTGACTTTGTTTTCCCACCAAAAACTTTTCAACCAATTGTGGGAACTTTTGATTTTAAGATGTGTCGGTTATTAAGTTTTGAGACTAAACCTAATCACTTTAGGATATTAGGGTCGACACATTTTCTTAAGGAAGACCACCTCTTTCATTGTGGTCAGCTGTGTGAGTCAAATCTGATTGACTTAGAGGATCCCCAGTTATTCAGGTTGTTGTTATGTGCTTCTAAGTTCTTAGTTGAGTTTTTCCAGAATCTAATACCTGAACCGGATCTTAGCTTTGAGGAAATCCAACCGATGAAAACCTTCTATTTAGACCCTTTCATAGAACCTGAACCTGAACCACAATTAGCGATAGTTTTCAGGAAACTAGGTAAGGGCATGCTATCCTTGTCCATTTTCTTGGTTCACTGCAGTTTCCTATGGTCAGCTCTATTTGGTTTTGAAGACCCACAGTTATTTCGACTGTTACTTTATGGTTCGAGTTGACCAATCCTTTTCTAAGTATGGCTGAAGACTTTAAACTTAGCACTTCTTGGGAGGTATCCCATGCTCATGCAACACTGTAATATCTTTCCTTAACTCTTTCGCTTCAAATGGTAACAGTTTCTCATTGTTCATTCTTTTAGTTTCATCTTTAGAACATTGAGGACAATGTTAGATTTAAGTTTGGGGGTATGGGAGAAACTTTTTAGTTGCAATAAATAAACTCCAGAGCTTATAAATTTATGCCTATTTAGGATTGCACTAACTAATCTAAGTGGATGGAAGCATTTTGATCGTAGGAGTTGAGGAACCAATCTGAATAGATGGAAACATCTAAAGAGTCTATTCATAAAAGCACAGAGCTCAGGTGTTAGAAATAACATGATAGTTTCACCATATTTCGTTGAGTCCTTTTCACTTCTATATTTATTTTTTAATTTTAATTTTAAACTATGTTTCTCTTAGTGATTAGGTGGGGCACACGATTCAAGTTGTTACCACTGCTAGGGTGAATTAGAGTGATTGAGTTACTATATATATAAAAAAAAAAAAAAGTTGAGACCGGACCAATTAACCAATCGGAATAAATATTAACACTTGGATAGCAATATGCGTGTGTTCTCCCTGTTTCTGTCGCCTAAGCAAGCGTGGAATGCAGGACCCGTGGGAACTATCGTGTAATATGCTGACAAGAAGCATGCGCTTGGATCCAAAATATCTATTCATGCCGTTAAAAAAAAATTTTTGTTATTGTTCTGTGTAGTCAACTGCTGGTTCCCTTGTATTTGCCAGTTTGTTGATCTAGATTTAAGTTATTGACCACTGGTTCCCTTGTATATGCCAGTTGTGTTGATATTAGTCAGACCGGTATCTCAGTCCATTAGGATAGGTTCATTCTGGCAGTGGCCTTCAGACAGATATGTGAAACATCGATCATTTGGTTAACATCAAAACCATCTGCATTTTTCTTTTTCCATCTTCTTAATCTTTTCATGTGATTAGTCTGACTCCGAGTATGATGTCCATCGTGAAACTATCTTAGTAGAGCTCTGTCACTTATATGAATTTTAGTATGCTTGAGTGAAAACTCGTGTACAGTAATTGGAATTTCGCATCAGGGTACTTACTCCTATAATTAATAAGTATGCCAACCAAGGAAGTTCTTTAGTGCTTTCCAAGATTTTGCGTAGATAGTTAGGGTCTGGAATAAAGGTTTTGTGGGTACACCTCTGGTAAACCCTCCGGAGACAACACTCCGCCACTAGGGACACCTAGGGGTTCAAATGATTTTCCTTTCTAGAATAAATTTGCTCGAGGACTAGCAAATAATAAGTTTGGGGGTATTTGATAGACGCATTTATGTGTCTATTTTAATCTCTTTTGTGTATTTTGTTAGTACTCGTTTTCGTCCTTATTATGGTGTTTTGTGTGTTTGTAGGTATTTTTTTGGAAATAAATAATTTTGGAAAAATCGGCTCGAAAAATTATGCGGAGCATCCTCGGAGGACATTTGTTATTCGGACTCTCTGCTTTGGATAAGGGGCACCCACTTGATAAGGGGTGACCACTTGCTATTCGCACCCCTGAACTGGATAGGGGGAGGTCATCTTTTTTGTTTGAATTTGGTTTTGGCGGGAATACTTAATGCAGACGCTGCATATTTTGGAGTTGAATTCTCGGGCAGTTTTAACGAGATTCAATCGTTGTAAATGATTGAGCTGGACTTGTATTGATCAAACAAAGTTAGTTTGGGCAGTTTAACTAATCAAAATGGGCTGGATAATCTGTTGGAGGAAGACAACGTCAACAGCAGGAGCGTGAACATATTTCGAAGATATGGTGATTAATCAGCAGAAGATATCATAAGATTTGCTTCTATCCTATCTTAACAAAGTTTGGAAAGTTATTAAAAACCAAATATCTACTATTAACGAGAAATCATAGTCCACAGGGAAAGAAATAACGGACGAGGCCGTGAAGAATAATAGAAGATATTCGGGATTAAACCAAGGGATTTTTGGGCCTGTCGAGTATAAAAAGTCGTGTGGGAGTTCAGAGAAGCTTGATCAAGAGTTTGGGGAAGGTTTGGGACGCAGAGGAGCGAAGAAGAAGGATTAGCAGCAATTCCCGCCTGCTGCTGCTGCTGCCATTAGAGGACCTTGAAGATCACGAAGAACAGACTGCACAGAGCAGTCTTATTTTCCGCAGCATCAATAGCATCAGCGGAGTATCGTTACTTTACTGTAGTTCCCTGGTATCGTTCTTCTCTGGACGCTTATAGAGGGTCGTAGTTTCACTGTTTTATATTTTTCACTCTTTTAATCATATTTTGAGCATCAAGTATGTATTTTGAGAAAATGATTATTATGAGTAGCTAAACCCCAATACTGGGATGATGGAGGAAGCTGTTTTTCAGCCATGTGGTTATTTAAATAATTCTTAATTCACTTTTTGCACCGATTTTAATTGATTTATGATTTCAATTAATTACTTGTGATTTTGTTTGATGGAACATGCTTAGTCCTAGGGATTCTTGATGTGCCATGCTTATAATATACAAGTAATATTTTCTGGAATCTAATTTGGCAAAGATAGAGTTAATATTTGTTTTATTTTGAGCTATAATCGCCTAGGAATATTTTCTGAGCCACTTGAATATGAAACACATTGGAATCCCGAGTCCTGGTTCCTCTTGATCTTGTGACATATTTTCTGTATATATCTTTATTTTTAAATCTTTACAAGTCCGAGCAACGAACTCTTATTTACCGCATTAAAACTACTAAAACATTTTAATGCGGTAAATAAAAGTTCGTTGCTCGGACTTGTAAAGATTTAAAAAAAAAAGATATATACAGAAAATATGTCACAAGAGGAACCAGGACTCAGGATTCCAATGTGTTTCATATTCAAGTGGCTCAGAAAACAATCCTAGGCGATTATAGCTCAAAATAAAACAAATATTAACTCTATCTTTGCCAAATTAGATTCCAGAAAATATTACTTGTATATTATAAGCATGGCACATCAAGAATCCCTAGGACTAAGCATGTTCCATCAAACAAAATCACAAGTAATTAATTGAAATCATAAATCAATTAAAATCGGTGAAAAAAGTGAATTAAGAATTATTTAAATAACCACATGGCTGAAAAACAGCTTCCTCCATCATCCCAGTATTGGGGTTTAGCTACTCATAATAATCATGTTCTCAAAAATACATACTTGATGCTCAAAATATGATTAAAAGAGTGAAAAATATAAAACAGTGAAACTACGACCCTCTATAAGCATCCAGAGAAGAACGATACCAGGGAACTGCAGTAAAGTAACGATACTCCGCTGCTGCTGTTGATGCTGCGGAAAATAAGACTGCTCTGTGCAGTCTGTTCTTCGTGATCTTCAAGGTCCTCTAATGGCAGCAACAACAGCAGGCGGTAATTGCTACTAATCCTTCTTCTTCGCTCCTCTGCGTCCCAAACCTTCCCCAAACTCTTGATCAAGCTTCTCTGAACTCCCACAGGGCTTTTTATACTCGACAGGCCCAAAAATCCCTTGGTTTAATCCCGAATATCTTCTATTATTCTTCACGGCCTCGTCCGTTATTTCTTTCCCTGTGGACTCTGATTTCTCGTTAATAGCAGATATTTGGTTTTTAATAACTTTCCAAACTTTGTTAAGATAGGATAGAAGCAAATCTTATGATATCTTCTGCTGATTAATCACCATATCTTCGAAATATGTTCACGCTCCTGCTGTTGATGCTGTCTTCCTCCAACAGATTATCCAGACCATTTTGATTAGTTAAACTTCCCAAACTAACTTTGTTTGATCAATACAAGTCCAGCCCAATCATTTACAGCGATTGAATCTCGTTAAAACAGCCCGGGAATTCAACTCCAAAATCTGCAGCGTCTGCATTAAGTATTCCCGCCAAAACCAAATTCAAACAAAGAAGATGACCTCCCCCTATCCAGTTCAGAGGTGCGAATAGAAAGTGGTCACCCCTTATCAAGTGGGTGCCCCTTATCCAAAGCAGAGAGTCCGAATAACAAATGTCCTCCGGGGATGCTCCGCATAATTTTTCGAGCCGATTTTTCCAAAATTATTTATTTCCAAAAAAATACCTACAAACACACAAAACACCATAATAAGGAAGAAAACGAGTACTAACAAAATACACAAAAGAGATGAAAATAGACACATAAATGCGTCTATCAAATACCCCAAAAATTATTATTTGCTAGTCCTCGAGCAAATTTATTCTAGAAAGGAAAATCATTTGAACCCCTAGGTGGCCCTAGTGGCGGAGTGTTGTCTCCGGAGGGTTTACCAGAGGTGTACCCACAAAACCTTTACTTCAGACCCTAACTATCTACGCAAAATCTTGGAAAGCACTAAAGAACCTCCTTGGTTGGCATACTTATTAATTATAGGAGGAAGTACCCTGATGCGAAATTCTAATTATTGTACACGAGTTTTCACTCAAGCATACTAAAATTCATATAAGTGACAGAGCTCTACTAAGATAGTTTCACGATGGACATCATACTCGGAGTCAGACTAATCACATGAAAAGATTAAGAAGAGTGACAGTACCTAGGATTCTCCATTTTTCTTCAGTTGGTTCTTTCCTGACATATGGCAACTTGATTGCACCATCCTGGATCCAGACTTCTAACAATTTGATCACCTCTTCAATGGGAAAAGGCAAGTCAGCTTCTGCTTGAACAACTTCCGTGTTGGGTTGGAGCTTGTGCATTCCGAGTTTGATTATCCTTCCTTTGTGCTTTTGAAGGAGCTGAGGAAGTATGCTTGCGTTGTGGCTCGGCTTTTCGTTTGCTCCCTTATCCAACAACGTTTGTGGAAGGTTTGAGAATGTACTTTTTGTTGATCAAACGTACGCTACCTCGAGTTTCTCGTGGTTCTTAAGCTTTTGTAGCTTTAGCTCTCTCTCCAGTGAAGCAGGTGCGGTAGTTGCTGATCTCTTAGCTGCTTCATGAAGTTGTGAAAAGGTCTGGAACCAGAGATTTTCCAGTAAAGATCTGTAGACCGGGATCATTCCATTAATTCACAAGTCTACAAGTTGCTGCTCTGTGACATTTGGATCATGACAGTCCAGGTCTTGAACTCTGAACCTTTTCGCATAATCATTAGGATGTTCTTTGCTCCTTTGAAACATCCTTCCAAGATCAGAGAGGGTGATTTGCTCTGAAACGAAGAAATATTTTATATAGAAAGCATTAATCATTTCTCCCTAACTGGTGATACTTACTGGTGCGATGTTGTTGTACCAGATGTATGATCTGCCTGAGACTTTGAGAATTCCTTCAGACGGATGACATGAATGTGTTCATGCCTAATGATTCTAAGAATCGAGAGATATGTTCTCGAGCATTTCCTGTTTCGTTGTAAAGCGTGAACGTTGGAGAAGTGTAGCCTTTCGGGAGAGGAGTTCTCTGTGTGGCAGCAGGATATATGAAGGTTGGTGACGTTGGACAAATGATGTCTTGTCTTTTCCTCGATCCTCTAAAAAGCGCCCAGGTCTTCACGAGTGATGAAACTTGCAGGTCCCTTTGTTGGCGAGTCATCTGCAGCCCTGCGGATCCCTTCATCATCTACAACATGGATTGGAGTGACTTCGGGATCAGCAGCCGAAGATGTTTCTTTGGCTTTTCCTTTCTCTTGAGTTTTCTCTGACATCTTGTATGTAAGAGTCTTGAGATAATTGCATAATTCCTTCTGAGTGAAAGCCATGTCAACCTGATTCTTGGCAAGAGTTTCTTGCACCTTGATGAGATCACCATGGTAGGAGGATTTTCTCTGACTTCTTTAGGGGACCGACTGAAGAGAGGATTATTGATAGCGCCAGTAACGTTGTTTGCAGGGGTGATCACGGGAGTACCAGTATTCGGAGGACTAGTATTGGCAGGTTGCGCTGGAAGAGTGGTATTAGCGGTACCACTAGAGCTTGTAATGTTAGGGTTGGGTGTTGAACCCGAGTTTGTAACTGAACCAGACCTAAGATCGACCATCTTTTTGAGAACTGAGATTGCAACCGAGAGAATGATCTCCCACTGTGGTCGCCAATCTGTAGATGGAGAAAAACGATTTGCTGGTTTTTACGGAATTGAGGAGACGACCGTATGGAGGAGTCTCCTTGAACCGAGTGAAATGTTTAACCTCACACAGATGCACTGCAAGAAGGGAGTGCTTTAAGTTCGAGATATCAATCTGCAAGACTCCGGCCTAAACCAAGACAATGGCCGTTCCAGAGTCAATTCGATCACAAGGAAGGATGGGTCGATCTGTAGGAGGGAAGCTGAGAAATGTGTGAGATCAATGGTGATCAAGGATTATTGGTGTGTTGTGTATTTGCGCGAAAATAATTTCTGAATGATTGAGTTTACTCAGTTGAGAGTAATTGCTAAGACGATGAGTTCGTGTAGACGAAAGATTGTCTATCGATAATTATTTGTTGCTTCAATCATGGGTTCAGAGAACTAGTTATGTTGCAAAAGCAGTAGACACCTTGATCCCAGTAAGTGTGACATTTGCTGAAGTCGAAGAGTGGGAAAGTGGGAAATCGTGTAAAACCAGTTTCTCATCGTGCGGAGGTTTGGTTGATTGTATACACACTATTTCGTTAACTCCTTCAACTGCTTGCACATCTTAGTCACATTCTCATCGCGGATGAACACACGTGCCGTATGCCGCCAGACCAAAACCCTAGTTAATATCCCCCATGTGACACGATTGATGTCTCGTGATTTTGGAGTCTGCAGGGAAGACGTGTATTTAATTAGTCAGTTGCTTACTTGATGAGACGATGAGTTTTTGTGTTGCTGAGTCGAACGTGATTTGCAAATGTTCTAAGACTCATGAGTTGAATGTGCCTGTTGAGACAGAGGTATAATTCTCGAGTAAATGTTGATAGTTAAGGTGAGCAAATATTGCTCATTAGATGAATTGTTAAATATTGATAGTTGAACCAACATTCCTTACTCTGAGCAAATATTGCTCATTTGAGCAAATGTTGCTCGTTTGATGAATTATTGGTAGCAGGACTAAATAAAATATTAATTTAAAATACTGGCAATTGAACCGAGTATAATTAGTTCAAATGTTGATCATGGGATCAACGTAAAATTATTAGTGTTTGAATCTGCTCAGAATTATGTTTTGCAGAGTTTTGGATTCGAAACCCTAATTTTGATCAATTGCTGATAAATTGATGATTTATTGAAAATCAACCACGGAGTGAAGGAGGGAAAAACTACATGGGATGATGAGTTTACCATGTAACGCCAAGAGCTCGAGTGAGCAAAATACCAAAGTCTCTAGAAAACCAGTTGGTGAAAAGATGATTAAATGCTGGTTTAATCATTTATTCAAATAATGTTCGTCTGAACCTTAGGTGGAAAAACCTAATAAATTATGAAGAGATGAAGGACCGACCAAGGGGTCATGAAACCGGCCCTGGTTGGTCACGGGATCGACTGACGATCATTTGATGAAATTCCAAGTTGTTTGGAAGAGTTCTGGACCTAATACGTGCAATTGTGCAAATTAGGTCAAATTGTGAAAATGCGTGGGACCGGCTCCTTGCAAGCCAAGGAGACAACCTTGGTCAGTCATGGTAATATGCTCACGTCGCCAAAGTGTCAGTGTCTCATCCCTGAGAATTTTGATATTTTCTGATGTGCGTTTGAGCAACATTTTGAGAAGATATGAAGAAATCAAGGATTTTGCTGAAACTGAGGAAACTTCATAAGATGAAGGAAATAATAATAAAAGGAAGGAATCATGAAGTGTGGGACGGCTATGGCCAAGGCATGGCCGGCCTGCCAATGAGCCCGGTCCCATGTCACTTTTCCTAATTTTATATTATTTTCATGATTTTAGGGAAATGTCATGAAATCAAGGAGTTTGTTGAAATCAAAGAGTTTCCATGAGATGAGGGAAACAAATAATATTAATAATAATAAAATAAGGGCGTGTAGGACCGGCTAGAGCTCGGTCACGTGAGTCTCCCCTAATTTTATATTATTTTCATGATTTGAAGGAAATATCATGAAATTAAGGGATTTCCATGAAACGATGGAAATAATTAATAAAATAAGGAATTACAAGGTGTGGGACCGGTCACGGCTAGGGCATGGCTGGCTGACTAGTGACCACGGTCCCGTGACACCTTTCCTAATTTTATGTAATTTTTGTATAATTTCCTTAATGTGAAGGAAATACCATGAAACGAAGGAGTTTTATAGGATTAAGGAATTTCCATGAGATGATGGAAATAATTAATAAAATAAGGAATTACAAGGTGTGGTACCGGTCACGGCTAGGTCATGGTCGGACGACTAATGACTACGGTCCCGTGACACCTTTCCTATTTTTATGTTATTTCTGTACAATTTCCTTAATGTGAAGGAAATACCAAGAAACGAAGGAGTTTCATAAATTGAAGGGATTTTCATGAGATGATGGAAATAATTAATAAAATAAGGAATTACAAGGTGTGGGACCGGTCACGGCTAGGGCATGGCCAGCCGGCTAGTGACCACGGTCCCATGACACCTTCCCTAATTTTGTGTAATTTTTGTATAATTTCCTTAATGTGAAGGAAATACCATGAAACGAAGGAGTTTCATAAATTGAAGGTATTTTCATGGGATCAAGGAAAAATAATAAAATATGATAAAATAAAGGGATAAGCATTGGACAGACCGCGGCGGCGTGACTGGCCGGCCGATAGGCTGGGTCCCCTTAGACGCCTCCTTTATGTATTTTATTATTATTATTTTCTCCACGGTTTGATCGTTCCTTCGTGTTATTGAATGTTCGTTTGTGCATTCAGGTGCTCGTTAGTGCATTTATTGCTGAATACATTTGCACCATTTTCTCGGGGCTTACTCGATAGTGGCTCAGATGCCCGTACGTTGAATATTTATTATTAACCCATGAAATTCTCCTGGGAAGAGCCATGAATTGAAGTAATGAAATATTATGAAGAACGTATAATATTTTCTAGAGATTCAGTTAATGAATCTAATGACTAGAAATAATTAATTGATGGCTCTACACTAGCACGTCGTCTGTGAGCATTAATTATTCGAGAATTGAGCGATATGAGCTAGTTGAAGCATCATATTTATTACGTATAGTCAGGGAAAACGTTGTTGCATCCCGAAGACGTTATCGCTCTATACTAGCAGGCAAGCTATCTAGGAGCCGTCCAATCATTAAGATTCTATACACATATATTTTATATAGTCGGGGAAAACAGTGTTACATCCTGAAGACGTTATCGCTTTATACTAGCAGGCAAGTTGTCCAGGAGCTGTCCAATCATTCGATTCTATATAAAAGTGATTACTGAAATTGCTCAGTATTCATGAAATATGTCGTTGCCTCAGTTGAGAGATTGCATATTCATGTATGCTCTGAGAGAAGTATACTCAGTCAGAGACTCTTGTGGCATGAGCTTTCATGCTTCGATAAGAGACATGAGCCTCAATACTCATCTGATTGCTGGATCAGGAATATGTAAGATTATGGTTTTACGATTTTAGCCTTTGTCGAAAATCCACCATCTACGATAATATTATTACACAGTATCAAAGTTCTTATATCACAACTTCGACAACAATACTATGGTGATATGTATCACTCCCCATTAGTCAATACTTCGTCTCAACACGAAAACCACTCCCCCGTACATAATGATCCGAAAACCATATGTGTTTGTAGTGTGCACTACATATTAATTCTCCCCCTTTTTGTCAATAAAATTGGCAAAGGTAAGAAAACGGGATCCTATTGAGATTTTCATGGAGACACTTCAAGACCAAAGAAGAGCACATATCAACTTGTTTAGATGCAATCATATAGCCGAATCTAAATGCATTCATCACGGAGTTTATAAAGATACAAGATAACTCCTCAAAATTTCACAACCGCACTCCCCACAAAGATATAGAAATTAAGTGCAAGTTCAAAAGAACTCTCCCACATTTTATGTCATTCACGAAAGAACAACAAGAGCGACCTTACTTTTACAGGAAAAGAAGTATTTCTTTTGACACCAAAAACCACAAAATGTTTTTGTGTCCGAAAATTCTCAATTAAATTAATCACAAGAGAACCCATGATCAACTTAATCGGAATACACAACCAAAATAACCACAAACGAATCTATGATTAGTTTAGTTGGAAATGCTCACACAAGAAGACTTATGGAGCCGCACAATATACACATAAAATATGGATCAGGGAAAGATCAATACTGCGGAATATACAAGGATTCATTCTATCTTCATAAATATTTGCATAACGACATACAACAAGCATAGTCCTCGTAAACAAAAGATTTTAACATATCTTCCATCAAAGAATTGACAATATAGGCTTAACTTTTGTTATGTCAAGAGTCCATCGATCTTGTATCAATATTTGCATATCGACATATAAACGAGATAACTTTTGACATTGTATGGGACAATAATAGTTCACGGACGCAAACACACATATCCCATAACATATTGCAATATATAAAACCATAAAGATTAATACTGCAAAAATCATCTTCCAAACCAATTTTAAAATTTAAACAAATATATCTAAAAACTTGAAAATGAAAACGTTGGACATAGCTATGTGTTCTCACAATAATGGTTATTCCAAACCCTAGTTGTCCTTCTTAAACAAAAACAAGAATATAATTCTCTTAAGAAGTTTTACTAGACATTAAGATCTTTGAAAAATTCCTTGTCATCCCCGAACTCCTTGTCATCAACAGCCATTGGAACATATGGTTCATGGAGGAAGGAGTCAATACCAATAAACCTTCTTGGCTGATGATGTCGAACCAGGGCCTTCTGAATTTCCAATGATCTTAAAACGCAAGCCTTTATTTGTTGAATCTCTTTTCTTGCCAGCTTCAACTCTTCAAGAACATCAGAAAACTTCTGAGAGTTTGAAGGAACAACTCTTGGCTTCCTCACATTCATTCTTTTTATTTTTAAAGTTGGAGGCAATTGAGATTTCTCTTTTTCCTTAGTGATTGATGGCTTAACAATCATATTAATATCTTTCCCATCAGAAGACATGATGCTTGGAGTATCCATGAAAGTACGGTTTTCTGAGAGGAGTTCACAATCAAACCTCAACAAGCAGTCTTAAGATATAAAGAGTATCAGAGAAGGAAAAATGAATGCAGGTTTTTGAAACCTTTAAACAGGTTCGTACACGTTCAACTTACAACCCTATAAAGAGTATAATTGTCGATAATAACCCTTTTCTTTTGGCAAAACAGTCTCTTCCAAAATCAACAGTGATATGGAGGAGTTCCAAAAACCAATCAACACAAAGCTAATTTTTATTTTATTTTTTAAAGCTTGAGGTGTGCAAGATCTTGTCTCTTTTGAACAGGCACATGAGACAAGATGCACATGACAACACAATCAAGTTGTGCTGTGTTGAACAATAATTTGTCCACCATGACCCTTTTGGTTGGAATTCATGGAACCCTGCCTTTCCTTATGTTTAGACCATGTTTTCTTCTCTAGTGGTCTAAATATATCTTTGGAAACTAATTTCTTCGATGAAGATAAGATCTTACATGCCTCAGCTGTTTTCTCCACTAATTTAAGCTTGGTAGCTAACCGATTTGCTCTTCGTTGAAGCTTGTTGACATATCTCATCTTGTGTTTGTACTTGAAACACTTTGAAAAATCATGACTCTTGAGTGAACAATAGGATCATGTCAACGCATAAGATGATTCAGGCGCCTGTGAAGTGCAAGCTGCTAGGCACAAAGTAGATCCCGAAGCATTGAACATAGAGTTTCCAAAATAAAGGTCAATTGATCCTTCCATCTTGATTGGGTTTTCTTCTACAAAGCCATTATATATGTATTGCTACACTTATCAAAATCAATGTTTTCACATAGAAGAGCAACACTTGATTTCTTGTCTTCATCAGAATCATAATTGTCAGACATCTTATCAAGTGTTACAACAAGACCTTTGTTCCCAGTGTATTTTCTACGATTTGGACACTCATTTGCAAAATGATCAAACCCTTTACACTTAAAGCACTGAGGCATATCCTTTTCATCAGTTTCATCTGTGTCCCTGTTTTTAGGAGGAATACGATTATGAGGTTTGACTGATGCTTTTGGATTATCTCTGGAGAACCGTTTACTTCTCTTCAACAGAAGATCCCTAAACTGTCTTATGATCATCGAGACCGATTTGTCAAGATCTTCATCTGATGAATCAGTCTCAGAGTGGTCATCTTCAGAGACGTACACATTTTTACTTTTATCAAGTAATTTTGTGTCTTTCAGTGCTTTGAACGCAACATCCTTGGATTTGGATGACTGTTCGTGATCAAAGATCTTAAGCTTCCCAACCAGCGTATTTCTGGAGAGATTATCCAGGTTATTTCCCTCAACAATGTCATGATTCTTAGAATCGCATCTAGATGGCAGCGATCTGAGAATTTTCATCACAATGTCCTTTTCAGGAATAGTCTTACCCAATGCAAAAGATGCATTAACAATTTCAGACACTTTGTGATTAAACTCATCAAATGAATCTTCATCTGCCATACGAAGGTTTTCCCAATCGGAATTTAGGTTTCGAAGCCTGGCTTTCTTTTCACTGGTATTTCCTTCGAACACGGTTTCTAAGATATCCCACACATTTTTATACCTAGTGCAGTTTGACACATGGTGCTGAAGATTTTGGGGTAATGACATGTATGATGGCATTCAAACCGTCGGGGTTTTGATTTGAAGCAAGTATCTCAACATCATCGTATTTGCAAATATTTTTTGGAACATTAACGTTACCTACTGCAACAACTAGAGCATCATAGCCATTAACAACGTATACCCATGATTGAAAATCACGCGCTTGAATAAAATCTCTCATAGCATTTCTCCACCATAAGTAATTAGAGCCATCGAAGACTGGTGGTACGTTAATAGAGATAACACCTCTGTCCATAGAATCAGATTGTTACAAACACATACTTTTGAGGTCTTAAACCTGTTTGCCTGCTCTGATACCATTTGAAAAAGCGGGGGTATAAAAACCACACCCAATATTTCGATTAGCAATATGTATGGACTAACTCCAATATACTTTCTAGAGAATCAACTAGACAGTCAATCTCAATCTAGAGAAAAGTACACCGAGGAGTTAATATCTCTCTCACTTGATTTGATCTTTATTCAAGCAAATAGAAATCTGCAAGTCTTTATCAAATACAAGGTTTATAATTTGGATGGTACCAAATACCAATATCCAAGTGTCAATCAATTTAAATCAACAACCAAATGTTGGATATTCTAATTGATTGATCTTAACGCACAACCTGTAATATTTAAATTATATAACAAAATATAATGCTGAATAAAAATAACATAGACACCAGAAATCTTGTTAACAAGGAAACCGCAAATGCAGAAAAACCCCGGGACCTAGTCCAGATTAAACACCACACTGTATTAAGCCGCTACAGACACTAGCCTACTACAAACTAACTTCGGTCTGGACTGTAGTTGAACCCTAATCAATCTCACACTGATTCAAGGTACAGTTGTGCTCCTTACGTCTATGATCCCAGCAGGATACTACGCACTTGATTCCCTTAGCTGATCTCACCCACAACCAAGAGTTTCTACGACCCAAAGTCGGAGACTTTAATAAACAAATTTGTATCACACAGAAAATTCTATGATAGGTAAATTTGTCTCCCACGTATAGACCTAAGAGCTTTTGTTCCGTCTTTTGATAAATCAAGGTGAACAGGAACTAATTGACAATCCAGACTTATATTCCCGAAGAACAGCCTAGTATTATCAATCACCTCACAACAATCTTAATTGTATGGTAGCGAAACAAGATGTTGCGGAATCACAAACGATGAGACGAAGATGTTTGTGATTTATTTTTATCTTGACCTATCGGAGATATAATCTCAAGTCAATTATTCAATTGAACTCGTACGATATATCGCTCAACTACAAGAGAAGTAGTTTCGTCTGGCTTCACAATTCCAATGAAGTCTTTCAGTCGTTAACCTACAGTGTCTCAGGAAGAAACCTAAGGTTAAAGGAGAATCGACTCTAGCAAACTAACTAGTATCACACAATAGGTGTGGGGATTAGTTATTCCAATTGCTAGATGTCTCCTTTATATAGTTTTCAAATCAGGGTTTGCAATCTAAGTTACCTTGGTAACAAAGCACTCAATATTCACCGTTAGATGAAAAACCTGATTTATCCAAGCTAATATCTTTCAACCGTTAGATCGAAACTTAGCTTGTCATACACAAATGAAATGTGTTTCATCTAGGTTTGAGTGACCGTACCTAAACGTGTACACTTGGTTGGTTCACAAATGGTTAACCAAGGTTAGCCATATGAGTACTTTCATATCAACCATATTCATCTTTCTCATAACTAGTTCAAATGACTCATAAGAACTAGTTGATAGCGTTGTTCAATTGTTTAGGTCTTTATTCATAGACACAATTGAAACAAAATCGGTTTGATTCACTTTAATCAATTCATGAACAATATAGCCACGGTTTTCAAAGATTGCATTCCTTATTGATTTATTGTTTTAAGCTCATGAACTTCTCACGCGTACGTGTACCTTAGCTACCGGATTCGAGTTTGGAAACTCAACAGAAATTTTCGGTTTGAAAACTTCCATGAGTACGCGTACCTAAGGTGACTGTTTTTCCAGTTTGTAAAGTACAAACTCCAGCAGAAATTTTCGGTTAGAAAACTTCCGCCAGTACGCGTACCCAACCTGTCTCCTTTACCAATGTCGCATGCATAAGTGCACACAATTGGTTTCCGGCACATGAATTTATACACTAACGTGCGAACACACTATATATTCTTATATTCATAGTTGGTTACATAATCTCAACTCTACATTTCAATCATTGAAACATTCTTCTATAATGTTATAATAATCGTTATTCACGACTATCGTCATCAAAGCTATTTTCAAGATTGAAACGTCATCATGACTTTCGTCACGGATAAAGATGAAAAGTGGTTAAAGCGAAATCTTACCAACACGTATTTCGAGAAAAGATAGGAGAGTAAACTCGGCTCGAAATAGCAAATGTGTATGTATGAAAACTATCATACTTATACGACTTTATCTCAAGAGTAGGAGATAGAGAGATAGACTTTTGAGTGATAGATAAGTTCAAGTCTCCACATACCTTTTAGTCGGATGAAGTTACACTGGTTCCTCGAGTAGTTCTTCGTCTTCGTAAGATAATCGCCATGGAGTCTGGAGCTCAACTACACTAATCTGTCCTAAACCGAGACTTGACTATAAGTAGTCTAGAAATCAAGACATATAGTTTTGACAACTAAACTTGACAAACATGCTTGAGATAGCAACGCATGCGAGTTCGACCGAGCAGTGCTCTAACAGAAATTTATGAAGAAGTTTTAAACAACAAGGAATTAAAGAATAATTAGTACAAGTTGTGAAAGTTCTACGAAGTTCAAGGGTTTATTATCATCAATAGTTTAAGCAGAAGACGCTTACACTTCTATCCGTAGTGAGACTGGTGCTGAATGTAGATCAAATGAGACGATAATGAGCATTCCCATCCTCGCATAACAATTGATTTTCTTTCTTAGAGATCATCACAGATATATAAAAATAAAAAAACCGAAAAGAAAAAGTTTTAGCGTCACCATTCAGCGTGTTTAAATGTTCTTTATTTATTTTGCTTACACACACTTGTGAGACCCAATTCTATCGCCTTATAAGTGACCTAGCGGTGAGGAAGAAGTCGAGGCTAAATGCTTATTGGTTTGTCTCTAGGATGCATTTTTTTTATATGTCATTAGTTTAACACATTACACTCTCATCTCTCAACAATAAAGCGTAAGAATAAAGTTTTTTGTATTTCTAACTTCTTATTGTTAGCGTGTAGAAACTTTATGTTTTTGTAAATTTTTGGATGCTTGTGACTTTGGAATACTTATAGGTTGGAATAGGTTTTGTGGGGTACATGTTGCAAACCCTCACGCGACTTTAACTTGTCCGCTAGAGACACCTAGGGTTTAAAGGCATGTTGCACATGCTAACTGCAACCGTGACTTCTACAAAAGTGAGTTAGGTTAGTTTAGGATTTTTAGTTTGCTCTAGGACTAGCAAAAGGCAAGTGTAGGTGGATTTGATAAATGCATACATTATATATTTTGGGTATCGCTTCCATACACTTATTTGCTAGATTTTGTGTGAATTGCATTGTATTTTTCCATTTTTCTATTTTAGGTTTTTCATTAGGTTACATCCTTGAAAAAAGTGAAAAAGACTCTAAAAGTGTTAATGGAGTGAAGTACTACAAATGTCAAAGGATTCATGTCAATTTAGAGAAAAAAAAAGGAGAAGTATTATTACAAAGGATAAAGGTTGACTGATGATATATCTGTGATGGATAAGAATGATGCCTTTTATTTTATGAGACAAGTAAGGCGGGATACACTTTGTTCTCCAGACAACAAGATCTCCGCTTCTCCGTACATTTATGACGATACATGGACCAACATTGGACAGTCCACCACAATCTTCAACTAAGGAACCAAACCAAAGTAAGATCGGATACCGCTGGTGGACGGGACGGAGCAGCGGCTTGATGGACTTAGCCTGGGAGGCTGTTCCGGGCTGGACAATATCGGTTGGGTGGGATGTACAGGATGGGGGTGTCATCGGGGAAGCGGATTAATGCGGAGATTGAAAAAGTGACGGAAAGCCGAACTGTCGGCATCGAGAAGGGTCGAGTGAGGAGTATTCCCATTGGCAACAAGGGCGCTGAGGCGGTCCGGCCACGCTGGCGGGACATCAAATGTTTGCAGCACTCACGGTCTAAACGGTGCGGATTAGCTCTCCCCCAAAACCACCCAACCCGAGTAAAGGGAACAAAGGGTCATTTTCACTGGGATAAGAATGCAAGGGTTGTTTATAGATTGAATGGTGACTGATCAAGTCTTGCTGGTGCTTGACAGAGCTTTCCCGAGAACATATGAGATTCATTACCATTATCGATAATTTTGATCATGATTGACCATGATAGTTGATGGTAACTGATTAAGATATTCTAATCTCTAGACAGAACAATTGGCTTGTCGAAAATATTAGAATCCATGGGTTAGAATTCGAAATAAAGTTTGAGATCGAGAGCACAAAGAAGAAGAAAATAGTTTAGATGTTATCAATATAGATGATTGATGGTGGAGCTCGAATGGATTTCTTGGGTCTGTGGTGGTTGGTTGTTGTTGATTATCAATGGATTGAGATGATTTTGTTGCCATTCAAGCTCAGTATGATGGAGATTGATGACGACGTCGATGAAGCTCGATCGATGGTGGTGATCGAAGGTGGTCTTGACGTTGTTGTTGGTAAATGGTGAGGCATGAAAGAATTTGGTAAGTCAGGGAGACGATAATTATAGAGGTGTTAACGAAACCGAGCAAAAGCTTGTTGTGTTGGCTGAGTAAAGATTCATGAGAAATATATTTTCTCCGATATGCGAATGGTCAAGGAAAAGAAGTTAAAAAAGAAAAATTGATTCTTTGACAGATGAATCTCTGAGGAAAGGGATAATTGGAAAAATACCCCATATTTCGATGCCCCGTTGGGAAACTGCCCCATGGAAAAAAAGTAATGGGAAAATGCCCCACCGTCACTTTTCCATCCAAATAGTCAAACTCGCCCCATTGAATTGTCAATATCTACTTTGGAGAGATATATTCGATACAGTAAATTACCTATGTGACCTTAATATATATCTCCTCCTTCTCACGTATCTTCTTATTCCTTAACTTTACATCCAGATGCAAAATATTATCATCACTGCCATCAATCGTAGCGACCACATAACAGATTTATTGTGAAGAAAAGATTATTCCAAGTTCCATTTTAACTTGCCTTGAGAACCCTTAAACCATAGCTCACAAACCATGTCTTGACTGTCCAAATCCCGAAAACCAAACTTTCAAATTCACTAATTAGGGTTATTACATCCACCACAAAGATTTAATAGCTTCAATTACATGATTACACAGTAAAAACCCTAAATTCTATGAACCTTAAAAATCAAACATTTTCCAAAAATCAATGAACCCTAATTTCTGATTCCATGTTTCAAAACCAAACTGAAATTGAAATTTCTTCAAAACAAGACAGAATTGACATGGGTTTCATGAACTTATTGATTTCCACTAACTATAGCTCTGTCCTCCCTTTTACTTCAACTTTCTTATATAATCCTTTGAATTTGAACCACCAGAGCTCTTCGATTTGTTTTCCTAAATTAATCAATTCAAAAACACGCAAAACCATAAACGTTCATCCTTCTCGTACCGTGAAGAGATAATTCCAATTGGCTCCTCACTAAAACTCGATTTGCGTCCCTGTATTTTTTTGTTTTGTTCTAATGTAAATGGAGAAGATGGGCAGAGATACGTAGGAGAAAGAAATATTTAGGATGTATATGTCTTTTTCCGACACATGAAACTCACACATGTGGCGTCATTGACCAGTTAACACAGTTTGGACGGAAACAACAACGGTGGGGCATTTTCCCATAACTTTTTTTTCTTCTGTGGGGCAGTTTCCCAGCGGGACATAGAAATATGGGGCATTTTTCCAATTATCCCCCGAGGAAATGATATGCTTTCGGCGAAATTTCCAAACTCATAAGAAATATTTCTTCATAAAGATAACAATTTCCATGGATAAAACTGAACTGTGACAGTTGAACGAATCCATCTGAAGGTTATGCTTATCAACTCTTCATAACTGACAAGGCACTGAATGAGATTGGCTAGGATTAAATAATTGATGTGAGCCCGTTAGTTGTTTCTTTTTATGACTTCAGCTTTAGGCATGAATTATTTTGGGATGTTTTGCGACTTGTAGCAACCTATTTCGACCGAGATTCGAGCACGTGCACTTTTAATTTTTAGGAATACTATTTAAGAGGTAATTTCACTTCTATTTGATATATATACCATACTTCGGAAGGATAATAAGGAGCTAAGGCTTTCTTTGATGATTTTTGGATTTATCACACTTGAATCAAGGGTTTGCAAATATTTCCTTGTATTAATTTTCATGGATTTTCGTAAATTCATGAGTATTTAAACCTTTCCTATTGGTTGAGGATGTAGTCGAATATCAGAAACATGTTACTTGATTAATACATTAGTTTTGTTATCTTAATCAAATTATTATCGTTTTCGTTCCACAATTCATTATATCCATGTATGATTGCATAATTTTTTGTTTAGGAGCGTTACCGAATGACCATGAATACATATCCATAGCTAGACTAGGATTTTGAGATACGTGATTGTTGATGAATCTTGTGATAAGTAGCATATTGTAATCACCGATTGTATCTATATATATTTTTTCTATTTTTGTGATTGCATGTAGAAGCTTGAGCTATGTTTAATAAATTATTCGTAGTATTTCTACTACATTAATTAGTTTAATCATAACACTTAACGATCGTAGAGGATTAAACGTTGTATTAGGTTGTTTTTTGAGTAGTATTCGCATTTCATCGTTATGGTATGTGATGACATAAGGAATTTACTAGAGAGTATGCTATCGACGGGGTACTCTAAGATTTTTGATAATAAATGATTAAGTGAAAACTCTAGTTATTAGTTAAAGTGTATGTCTTATATATGATTAATGATGAACCCTTAACCAATATTCTCAACATATTGGTTCTCATTGTTCATTCTTTGCCAATTTAATTAGTTAATTACTTTAGAATTAAATCATAAAATCCTCCTTGTTTACATAAGTTTTCAAATACGAATAACAACCCATATTTCCATGTGGATCGAATCCGTTCTTATTGCTATACTCTTATTTATAATTGTGAAGTGAAAGAACTTGAAATAATTTTACTTGGCTGACAACCATACTCTCACGTATTGTTTTTTTTTAATTTCTTCTTGATTTTTTCACGTTACACAATGTAACACCACGAAACATCTTTTTCCTACTGGTTTTGATATCTCCAGACTCCATAAAACTAATTATTATGACAACCATGAAAGTGCGTGTGCCAAGCTTCAATAACATTACCACTCTTGCCCATATCTCCATTGTAATTGGAACTTAACAACCATATAAATATAAGATAATTATCGTTGCATTTAAACACTATCATCTTTCTGATGAAGAAATGTCTGGTTCCAGTTTCTAATGAATCTTAAGAACGGTTTGGTTTCATTAATGGATTTCATGAACTTGGCATATATTCATCATGGTTATCATCAAATGATAATAGTGGAGATATGAATCAAACACCAACAATCATAGTAAATGCACCAATATATTGATGAAGTTTTTTTGACTCTTTGACTATCGATAATATATTAAATTACAAAATATTTAAAAATCTTACAAGATATTTGGACGTTAGAAGCATAAATGCTTATACTGGTGTTTGAATACTACGAGCTCCAGAAGTACAAGTCACTCCCAAAACTCAGATAAAAATAAAATGCTTTATGAAAAGTAAAGGCAGTGAATAAATACAACCTACACTTAGGTTAAATACAATCCTCTTCAAATAATGTAAACCTAACTAAAGTGGTAATCAAAACCTGCCATTCCCGTAGGAACTCGTAACTAATGACTTCTTTCTTTTACAATTTCTCGTAACATGTAACGGTAGATTAAAAATTAATGGAAGCCTTAAAAAAATTCAATGCTGCATATACTTTTCTTCGGTGTAAACATGTAGTTGAAATCGTGTTCAAAACAGTTAAAATCCCTAAAATTAATAACCTAAAATCTCAAATCAAATTAGGTTCATCATTATTAATCAACAACATCATTCACATGTTGTTCTAATATAATGAAATCAAAGTGTTGGTACAACAATAGGTGATGAATGACAATCAAAACATGATACATAATTTGATGATGATGGTGATGAATATGGACTTTTATACTTTAAGTTTTGATGGCGATATAACTATGGTGGTGGAGTTGTTTTTGTCAATACATTATTGATGTAATTTTGCTTTTTAAATCATCCCATGAAATTATAGTTTAGCAGTAGTAAAAAGAAAACGATAAACAAAAACCAAAATAATCAGAGCGGAAAGACAATGCAGATGAGTTTTAATTACCCACGTTATCAAAAATTTACGATATTTGGAGAAGTTTGTATTAAACTTAAATTCAGATTGTATTTAGTCATCGCCATAGCAATCCTTTTTTTCTTTCTAAATGTGTTACCTAACTAATTTCTGACTTTTCCAAGTCAACGTAACTTCTTGAATTGTGTCCTCAACAGCTTTATTTCTGCAATAGATTGTCAACTGAAATCGTACCTTTAGGGAACCAGACACTTCCCACTTCCTTGGTTGGTTTGGACTTCGGACTTGAAGAGAGGGTGTTAAAAATAGAAATCCGTGTTATTACTACTTAAAATATTCGGCGTATCCAGAGGAACCATAATATTGGGCATACTAAAATCTTCTTAGGCATACAAGGCAGTAGTCCTAACTTGGGTGACCTTATAAGGGGTACCCTATGGGGTGGTTCAATTACCTATATGCCCTTAAATACTTTAAATTACTACTAATCTGTCCCTAACCCTAATAGAAAACCTATAATCAACTACACCTAAAATCAGTTTCATTCACCTTCTTCTTCTTCCTCTCCACAACCGAACTCATTCACCCTTTCCTTTTTTTTCATCGCGGAAATTTAATTGTCGATTCGTGAAACTTTAATCGACAATTAAACTCATCTATATAATGGGTCATCGTAAGGCAGTATCTCGTTCAAATCGATCGATTGAACAACCTATTGATGAAGAAGAAGATTTAGAGAGTGAAGAACAAACTCAAAATCAACCACAAAATCAACCGGAAGAAGAGATTGAAGAAGAACCAACTCCGGAAATGAGAATAAGAAGGTTAGTTCTACAAACCCATCTCGTATTTGATGTTTTTGATTGTTTTGGTCGATTTAATTCGTCAAAATCATGTGTTCTGCGGCGGTTACAGGGTATGGTTCGGCGTAAAACAAATGTTAGATGTGCGTCGAGCTATTCTTGAAACTGAACCCTGAAAGTGCATATGAACGGCTCGGCATATATCTGAAATCCGTTTTGAGCCGAACTTAGTGACACAAAGACTTATATTTAGGATCGGCTTATTCGATGGTGTTAGTTTTGTGCCGAATATGTTTTGTGAATTTCAGAAATTTTGCATGTGAGTAGGATCGGCTTGTATGGTAGTATTAGTTTTGTGCCGAATAAATGTTGTTTGAATTTCAGAATTTTTGCATGTGCTTAGGATCGGCTTGTATGGTAGTATTAGTTTTGTGCCGAATAAATGTTGTTTGAATTTCAGAATTTTTGCATGTGCTTAGGATCGGCTTGTATGGTTGTATTAGTTTTGTGCCGAATAAATGTTGTTTGAATTTCAGAATATTTGCATGTGCTTAGGATCGGCTTGTATGGTTGTATTAGTTTTGCGCCGAATAAATGTTTCAGTTCATAAGTCTAGATTAGGCTTATTCGATAGTATTAGGGCTGCGCCGAATATCATTGTTAAAATTTCATAAATTTTACAAGTGTATAGGATCGACTTATTTATATGATATCATGTTGCGTCGAATACATGTTTGAGATCATAATCATAGATTCGGCTTATTCGACGGTATCGGTTGTGAGCCGAATATTTAGGATCGGCTTATAATTGTTTTGTGGTATGAGCCGATCCACTCTCTGCGTAAGCTAATAAAAATTTCAAGACATGATTCGTACTTGCGCCGAATTAGTCTTATAACTTTCATACTTGTGTCAGGACCAATGCCTCGGGTAGGGAGATGTTGAAAAAAATGAAGGACAAAATTGATTGCAAAACACCAATGACCGTGGAAGAACAAAACTACCTCTACAAAAAGTGGGATGCAATCATCAACAAAGGAGAAGGACCCGAGGAACCCGCACAAAAGCCTACCACTAAGAAGAGGGGTCGTGGTTAAATGCCCTTTTATGTTTCCAACTTCCTTTTAATGTTTTTCTTAAGTTTTAAGTACACTTTTATGGTGTTGCAAACACCTTTGCTTTTAGGTGCTCAACTTTGTTTTTAATGGTGCTGGGATTGGGTTATGGACACCTTCAATTTCATGTTTTAATGAATATCTTAACAGTTATGCGCCGAATGTATAGAGTTCGGCTTATCCTCTAATGTTAGTTACGCGCCGAATCATTTGTCCTTCAGGTTCGGCTTTTTCATTAATTTGAGTTATAAGTCGAGCCTTAAAAATCATTATTGGTGTAATCCAGTATATAGTTCGGCTTAAATCTCACCAATATGGTGAGCCGAAGCTGTAAAAATTTTCAATTTTTTTTAAAAAATAGCCGTTATGTATATAGGTTCGGCTTATGTTCTAAAATTTCTATAAGCCGAACCTTTACTTTTTTTTCACGAAAATCTAGGAACGACTCTTTTTTTGAAAGATATAGCCGTTGTAAAACTATATTCTATATATACCTACATGTTTTTTCATATTCTTAACCACATATGCTCAACAAATGGCACCCCCAACTCCTAAGTTTACTCTAGAAGAAGATTTATCTCTTTGCACTAATTATGTAGCATACTATCCAAAGAAGGGTGAAGAACGACGATTAAATGGTCTGATGAGTATGTACTACTTGGTTAGAATTCATGAAGCCTTCAGCACGGAAACATGTAATCCTCACAACCGGGATAGTGCGTCCTTGTTTTGCCGAATTATAAGTATTAAGAAAAAAGTCACAGACTTCATAACTTTAGTTCGGATTGTGAGTCGATATCGACTCAAAGGTGAAACAAACTCTGATATTGAAGTTCGAGCTCTAGAGGAATGGCGACGATGGAAGGGAAAGAATTTCAAATACAAAGATCACTACCACATTCTTAGAAGGTTTCTCATTACCCATTTAGGATATTAGAAATTAATTGGAAGCCTACTATGTAGCAGGGATGTAATCCACAATTTCTATGAATTTGAAAAGTCTATTTGGAATGATATAATAATTCTTGTGTTCATGAATCATGAAAGGTTCGGCTTTCTTCAGAAATATACTACAAGCCGAAACTAGCAAAGTAATTCTGGCTTTTTAAAGTTTCAAGGTTCGGCTTGCAGTGAAATAATATTATGAGCCGAACCTGACAAAAAAACTCTGGTATTTTTGTTGTCAGGTTCGGCTTTCAGTGAATTGTTCTTATAAGCCGAACCTGAGACAAAATAAACGGATAAATCCATGAAACATTTTTTATGGAGATCCTAAACGAATCTCATCCTCTTCACTGACCTCTTTCTCATCATCTTCACTGACCTCATTCTCATCATCTTCACTGACCTCTTGCTTAACATCTTCATCCTCATCACTTGAAAACGTAATTACTTGTCCACTTGGAGGCTGCACATGCAAAGATTTCCAAAGATCCATTTCCGTCGCATAATTTGCACACCAATCCATCGCAAAATTATTTTCAAATCTAGGCCAAAAGGCTGCACTCATCAAGGGTGGTAATGGGCAACCGGGCCTAAGTTTGAGGCCGATAAAATGACAATTTTGAACAAATACAAGAACAAGTCTTCTATCCTTTACACCATCATTGCAAGGTTTTGTTGGAGGCGCGTAAGTAAAGCTACTACCCGTCCATGCAAAACAATGTACGACGCAATTGAATGTCTCCGCTATTAAAAACCCACAAATGGGCATTGACATCCAATGTTCTTCGGTAATGATAAAATCCCCATGCAAACGACGTTCGAATGCAACGTACTCCGCTGCCACCCCTGCATCTTTTCTTGGACCTGTTCTCGTCATTATCTTATAGAATTCTTTGTTTTTATGTAGGGTTTGTAACAATCGTTGCCGAATATAGTTCACTTCATTTTCAGGGGGCACCAGATTATTCCCTTCCATAAAAGGACCAAGTTGTTCCGCAGTGACGTAATAACCACAATTTCCATCGCCTTGCACGTCGTCCATTGTTATAATATGCTCATGAATTATTGGCGATAGATCTTCCAAGTAGTTATCGTATATAAAATTGATAGGCCTCATATACCTACCGGACTTATCTCTTTTGGGTCCTCTCATCCTACCAATTTCATGTACGGTCCTTTTCTCCTGTATCTTAGTTTGTGAAGAATACATCTTAGCCTTCCCCTTGACATCCTCTTTACTATCCTTAGCTTGTGACGGACAATCATTATCATTCACCTCTTTGTTACTTTTTTCCGATTTTTGAATACTCGGGCGACCTCGTTTTTTTGGAACTTTGACTTCTTCCTCCTTCATCAACTTCTCAATTTCTTCCTTTGCCTTTTCAAACCTTGCATCATGGTACTCAACGTAGGATGGATTCCTTTTATTAGCCAATAGTTCCTTGTTGGCTTGTCTAGTTTGAAAATTATTCATTTTCTTACTCTTCCTACCTTTCGGGTCACTCTTCTCCGGTTCCAAAATATTTTCTTGGGTGAAAGGATACATGACCGGCATCATGTTGTCCCATAGGAATTTCTTTTGAGGTCGGGACATATTCCTATACATCTCCGCCAATTTTTTCCCATTTGTCGTGTCCCATATCTCTAGCTCATCCTCATCGTCTTCGGTTGGGAGAGGATCGAAGCTTAATTGTTTCCAAAAATGATCAATATCCTCAAATGGTATGATACCATCCTTGTACCGAAGTAGGTCATGGAGGCATGGAAGTCCCATAGATTTCTTCATTGTACAAACACACTCTTCCTCCAAGGTGGCGCCTAATGTCTTGATCAAATCCACTTTTTCATCAACAAGTCGATGCATAGATGGGAGACTCTATAAGTTAATTCCCGTATACAATTAGTACCATAATTCTTGTGTCTAAACATAAGGTCATGCTCGAACGCGGTTTTAATTCTCACAACATCACTTTTGAAATATTCATCAATTGCATCAAAAACCGTGACAAAAGTGTCAACACAACCAAAAAGGTTCTTCTTCAACCGATAATGAGCCGACTCTACCATACTTGTGGCTTGGTTGTCGAAGTGTTTGTGCCGATTTGTGAAACAAATCACGAACCTTTCTTTATTAGGTTCCAACACATCTTTGACCAAGTAAGTAATGACATCGGGGTAGGCGGTCTTCCAATGCTTAATAAGTCTTGTACGTGCAATCCAATATAATAACTTGTGGGAAGCATAGAGCCAATTGGGCACATTCCGGGTGGACAAGGAAAAGGTGTGTGACTTGACCGAAGTCATCCAACTTCTTTTGGCAAGCGTAGTTATTCTTCACCCCTAACCACATTACTTGTTGCATCACCATCCTACCTTGCAAATTGAGTATTCTAATCTTTTGTCTTGCATTGTAGATAGTTTGCATAGTCGACTTGTTATTGTTGTTGTCCGCCTTCAATTTGCTAAGAATCCTAGAAGGTGGCAAACGTGCTCGTGTCATTTTATCCACTTCTAGCATCTCGTCGGGTTTGAGTCGCGCTACTTTCGCATGTCCATGAAGGTTTTTGGGACGTGGGTGGTTATGACGACAATCCATATCTTTATTCATTATCCAATATTGATATTCTTTGTTCATGGAATTATTCTTGAGGTTGAAAACGATCTTTGAAAGGGCAATTTCTTTTCTTCGTCTTCGTCCTATTCTTTCTCCCGGTCTTCCCAACGTATACAGTACCCTTTTTAACCTTGCTAGCGCCGGTTCCACTACGCTCACAAATCATTTCAAACCGATCCTATCGGCTTTGTTGTCCTTTAACTAGTACACAATTTATCTTCATCGCGTATTCCTCAAGCCAATCCAGAACTTCTGGTTTAGTTTTCCATATTTACGTTCATTCCAAAACAAGTAATTAGTAAGAAAAACTTTGGAATATTCCGACAACATTAAGGTAAACAAAAGGTTCTTACATACCAAATCATTTTGGAAGTGATCCTTGGTATCCTCGTGAATTATGTCTACTGGATCAGGTTGATTTTCCATGGGTCCAAGCACGATCTACAAAGAATATCACAAGGTTAAACACTAGAAAGGGAATATAATAACAAGGTTCGGCGCATTCGATAATCACATTATGTGCCGAACTATAAACATCTACAGGTTTTGGCTTATACGATATCCTCAATATGTGCCGAACCACAAACAATATTTTAACCCAAAAATTTACAAATTCATGTTCGGCTCAGACTATAATCATATTATGTGTCGAACCTTAAACATAAGAGGTTTCGGCTGATACGATATTCTCCATATGTGCCGAACTAATAACAATATTTCAACCCAGAAATTAAAAAATTATGTTTGGCACATACGATTTTGGATATGTAAGCCGAATTAGTAATGATTCTATTCCGGGCTAATCAGGATTTTGTTCGGCTTACTATGAAACTTTCATATAAGCCGAACTAGTGTCTAGCAAAAGGGTTGGAATTGGAAATTATAGGTTCGGCACATGCAGTAAACAGATTCAGTAAGCCGAACCGTTCATCAATTGGTAGATTCGGCTCATAGATGTGAGCCGAACCTCAACCTGTTTCGCCGAACCATGATTCAAAAAACCTAACATTTGATAATTGAGAGCTCTAAAAGTGAGATTGAGCATAAGATATAAGTGTACCTGTGTATTAGAAGCATTGGGTTCCTCATATATGTACTCATCATTTGGATTTGGCTCATAAAAATCATCATCTTGAGTTTGTGTTTGAGTTTGAGTGGGTGTAAAATCATTCTCATAATCTAAGAAATCAGCCATTTGGGAATCATTGGTGTAGTTGATATGTATTTTCCTAGGTTTTTTATATGAATTATGACCCTCCTCATCCTCCATTGAATCAAGAATTAAAATTTTCTCACTTTCTCCTTCTCTTTCTCTCCTTCTTAACCAAACCAAAACTTTGATTTTTTTTCCTCAAATTTTTCATTTAAACAACTCTTATAATTCTGAAAATTATTTTAATCACTAAACAAAATATTTAATCACTAATCAAGATTATTAACACTAATATGTAAAGGGCAGATTTGCCATTAAAATTTTTTTGGGTTAAGGGGTTATCTGATTTTGCTATTTCACAACCTTTTTTTGTCTTCGTTCAGTATGCCTTGGAAGATTTTGGTATGCCCAATATCACGGTTCATCCAGGGAACCCCAAAATTGTTAAAAACCAGAATATAACCTTTTTCCTTACAGAAGAGGGAAAACAAAACTGAAATTTAGAAACTCTGGAAGTAGCGGCAGTAACCCAGCAGCAGCAACTTCTTTCCTTTTTTCCTTCCCTGTCTATTTCTCATTCTCCTTCGCTATATAAGAAGATGAGGACCAAATATTAGAACAATTAGAATGCCTAGAGCTAGAAGAAAAAAAATTCAACCTCCTATTCTTGTTTCTGTAACTTAATTACTACTAAAATTAATGGCTACCAGCAATTCTCAGCACCGCTGCGTTTTTGGTTCGTCTCTCTCTTTCTTTTTTCAATTAATTAAAAAACCCAAATTTTGTTGCTCATCAATTTTTTGTTTAGTAATTGGATCCAGTTGATTGTTAAATTTGTGTTTTTTATTATTGAATTTGCAGTTGGGAATATACCGTATGATGCAACTGAAGAACAGCTTGTACAAATCTGTGAAGAAGTTGGTCCTGTTGTATCCTTCAGGTAAAACCCTAGATTTTAAATTTTAAATTATTATTTCTGGGTTTTTTAGTTTGGATAGTACTTAGATGGATTTGACTTTGATGGGAGTTTATTAATTTATAACAATTTTGGTGCTATAGACACAATGAGGTTCCATCTCACTGTTAAAAGGATTACTGAACTTAACGATTCAGATTCTGAACCCATAGATTGGATTAGGGTAATTTATATAACTAGTGGTTCTATTGTAACCAAGGGTTCAATTTTTCTTGGGACATAGTCCTTGTCTAGAGTATTTACTGAGCTAAACAACTTAGCATTGCCACAAACCACTAATCTTATTCAAGAAGCTACCAAATTTTAGAGTTAGTGGTCTAAATCTGTATAGACATTCATAGAAGAGTAGCTTGGACATTGTAATGTTGAAGTTATCCTGACTAACTGAAACTAGAA
The DNA here is from genome assembly GCF_003573695.1 of Papaver somniferum. Taxonomy (NCBI): domain Eukaryota; kingdom Viridiplantae; phylum Streptophyta; class Magnoliopsida; order Ranunculales; family Papaveraceae; genus Papaver; species Papaver somniferum. The sequence continues at coordinate 40,981,301 of NC_039359.1, forward strand.
TCAGAGTGGTTAAGATTTAAAAAAATGTAGGAAAATTCAGATTGGAGGTTAAAACCTTGAGGCGAGATTGAATCCCAGCTTGCCCAACAAAGCAAAGAAGCTGGGATTCTGTAATCATGTGCTATCCCTGGATGTTCTATACACTCTGGTTATATCTAGGATGCCTAACCGATTTTCCTCTAAAACAGCTGAAAGGTTAATATGCACATGGATCATGGTGCTCAATATACGAATTTTGTTGTTTTTTCTACTTGAGAAAATTGGGGAATGTTTTATCTTTGAAGGATCTGGGTTCTATTTCTTTTCTGCAGTATTCTTCATCAGCTGTCTATGTATTTATATGTGTTTGTATAATCATTCAGGTTAGTTATTGATAGAGAAACCGGGAAACCCAAAGGGTATGGTTTCTGTGAGTATAAGGATGAAGAGACTGCTTTAAGTGCTCGTCGTAATCTTCAAGGGTATGAAATAAATGGTCGCCAGTTACGAGTTGATTTTGCTGAAAATGATAAAGGTGCTGACAGAAACCGCGAGCAGGTATGGCCAATATATCACATAGCCAATTTGTTTGATATTCCTTAATTCCTTTACCCCGAAGTACTAGACATACCAAACAACACTTTTGCCAAATGTAATAGATGTTCAATTTTAGGTAAACAAGTCGATGTATGAAAAGTTGATAGCACTGGTCTCCTTGTCCAATTTCTTGGTATAATTAGAACGAAGGATCCTGGGTGTGGCTGATGTAATTAATTTATAAATAATCCTACATTCAGGAAGGTTAGAAGTGGTTTATACCATATGTCAACATGGAGGTCTTGATTGTTAACGAATCAGTTGATCACATTTATTTTTGAATTATTTTTTCTATGAGACCCTGACTAGGTGCTGAGGAATGACATCAAGCAAAATGTTAAAGTTTATCCAGTATACATGTTATTGTCTTGTAGTTGTTCTATAAAGACGATCTGACTCCAATTTGGCCTTCTGTTTTGCAGGGCCGTGGTGGGCCAGGGTTGACGCCAAGTGTTGGTTAGTTTTCTTCTCTCTGCTAGTTATATCCATTATTTTAGTCTTCAAACCACCTTACAGTTCCCTCTGTATCTTTATCAGATCCTCAAAAGCCAATAGGTGGCCCAGCTGTCATAGTCGATTCAGCTCTTCATCAGCCAATTGGGATCTCATTAGCTGCTACAGCTGCATCTGTCATGGCAGGAGCTCTGGGTAGTGCTCAGAGTGGTGCCATGTCCCAGCAGAATGGTTTGCCAGGTCAATTTGGTTTGGGCAGCGATCAGTTGACTCATTATCTAGCTAAAATGTCACGAAATCAGATGTTTGAGATTATGTCTGAAATGAAAGTAAGCAATGTCCACTTTTCTCTTGGCTTTCATGTCCCCAAAAGAATCCTATTTGATATCTGTTGTATAATTCTGATTATAGGTAATGGCTACCCAAAACAAAGAATTAGCACGGCAGCTATTGTTATCGAGTCCACAGCTCCCAAAAGCTCTATTTCAGGTATAGTTATCGGTTCGTTTGTTACTTGAACTTATTATCTTTAGACTGTAGTTGGTTTGTCATGGTTGTGCGTCATGCTTTGCATCAAACAATTGACTCTCCAGCTAAAGTTCACAACCAGTTGTCTCCCATCTCACATAAATACACTGTTTTCAAATGCTTAGAAACCACATTAAAAAACTGCGTCGATTTTTTTTCTTCTGTTTTATATACTTACTAGGTGTCCTTGTACCACACGCCATGGATGCACTACTGGACCTCATCCATTACATTTAGATTCAAAGTCTATAAAGTCAATCTGAACGTTTGATGGAAAACACATTCAAAAATTGTGTAATGTAGATTGTTGATCAGCATGCAAATATCTAGTATAATCACTTGTTCTCCATAAAACATGTGAGCTTAACCCCGTAGTATGTTGTGCATAAGCTAACCCTCTTCACCCTGAAAATGTTTAGTAGTCGTGTCTTACGAAAAGCTCCAAACAATAATAGAAGTAAATGACATTTGCACATGTAGGAGACTAGGAGTACACTGAGTAGGAAGTACTCCCACTTATTGTGTGTCAATTGAACAATGTCAATGTGTTTCCAGAGTTCCAAAATGCTTCCATTGCTCAAGATGTTTTTATTGCTATCTTCCTTTCCCTGTGTTTATTCTTTAATTGCACGTCATTACAATCAGTTCATTGCAGCATATTCACCAAGCTCCAACTGAAAGTTTCTCTTTTGACTTCGACTGCAGGCACAGATAATGTTAGGGATGGTGACTCCACAAGTGGTATGTTTTCTTTTTCCAGAAATTCTCTCATCTATGTAATTCTTGTTGAAAGTTGGTGGCAAACGAAATAACCTTACAATTTTACATGGTGCAGTTGCAGATGCCAAATATCCGGCAATCACCTGGTTCACTCTTGCACCCGCCTCCACTACAAGAAGGCATGAAGGACCACAAGTTAGCATTATTTCCTCCTCATTCGGGGAATAAAATGCCTCCTGGGATGCAAGAAGGCCATTTACCTTCTGTTCCTCAGAATGTCCTGGTGAACAATCAGCCTTCTTCTGGGACATATCCTCAGCTATCTATGCAACCTCGGTTTTCACATCCACAACAAACACAAACAGGTCAACATCTACCACAAACAACAATGTCAATGCAGCCTGGAGTTTTAACTGTTCCTTCCATGAGGCCATTTTCTGGTTTGCCTATTAGGCCACAGACTCAAGTTTTGGAAACTTCTACTGCTTTGAATCAGCAAATTCAACAGCCTCCTCTGCATCTTCGTTCGGTTGCACCAGCAAATTTAACACATAATACTTACCAAAATGCAACAGTTCAAGATTCATTTCTGCCCCGCCCTCCGTTATCACAACAAAATTTTCAGGTGCCAACTGCTACTGATACAGCTGACTCTTTTATGGGCTTACTAGTGCACTAAATCAATAAATGATGTTGTTTGTACTTATTTAGTAGTTTAGTAGAGAAGACTATTGAAAGCTTTCACTTATTTAGAACCTTTATGGTGTAGTGTGCTGATCCAGCCTTGGTTTGATTTTTTCCCAATAGACAGACAAAATAAATAAAATTCTAGTTTGCTTGATATTAGTGCCAGACGTGTTCTGCCTCTTTTATGATCTTTCTGAGCACTTTTGATAATAGTTTGTTGTGGGTTCTGTTTCTCTAAGCCATCTGTTATCAGTAGTTAACCCCTTCCAACACATACTTGCGTGCTATATTAAGTTTTCAGACTTTTTGGCATTGTGATCATTTTATTTCATGAATTTATACATTGTTATGCTTTTCTCCTAACCCTTGTCTGTATAAAAATTGCAGCCTAGCTCATCAAATTCAATGATGCGACCTAGTGTACCTGACTTAGCTAACAAATTTGCTGAAAGATCTGCTCAAGTTCCGGTTGATGCCAGAAACAGCACGTATCTAAACATGTCCTCGGGACCATTGGAGCAAAAGCGTAGGATGGGTGACACTTCTGATAATATGAATCGGCCGTCAAAGCTGGCGAGGTTAGAAGATGGGCAGGTAGTACGTAGTACGGTGAATCAACAAACATCTACGATAGGCGGATCGGGTCCAATCCAAGCTGTTGGAATTGGTTCATCGCCTGCTAACAGGATTTCAAGTACTGAAGGGATGCAGTATCCAGAGAAGCAAGCTCCTCAGGTAATATGTTTGTCTTGCAGTAGCTTCAACTTCACATCTGCCTCACTATTTCTTAAGCAAGAACAACTGGTACTAGGACATTGGCATACATAGTTAGCCATATGTGTTATCGTGTTACGAATGATAGATTGAAAAAGATGATTTTTTTAATGAGGAGTTCAAGGGTTTTAATTTCATTTATAAAGAGTCAGTCTACACCTAGATCAGTGTTTATCTTGTTAAATTGACCTTTACAAGCAGGTTGATCAAGTAACCCATTTGATACTTTCTGGTTTCTTGTGCTGATGTCTAATCATTTGTTTTTCTACCTAACAGCAGGCACCTGATGATGAGTCAGCCCTACTGGAACAAGTGATGAACCTGACGCCGGAGCAGTTGAGTTCTTTGCCATTGGAGCAGAGGCAACAAGTGATTCAGCTCCAAAAAATGCTTGCAAACAGGTGATTTAGGTTCAGAGTATTCTTCAACAAGTTTCAGTCGCCAAGGTTTCTGCTGGAGGAGTGTCTGATTTAGCATCACCAGCCCAGTGCAGCACTTCGGTTTTCAGGCATTCACGATTATTATTTGCTGGAAATGGAGCCATAGGTGACTACTGTTATCATCATTCCAAAATGGAAGAGATCGATTGCAGATCTCCATGTTGAGATTCTTTAGAAAATCACATGTTGTGATAATGTAACATTACGAGAGATTGTGAATATATTAATGAGAAAATAAGGAAAGCTCTGGGTTCAGTTCTTGCATTTAGGATAGGCAGAAGTGAACCCAATTTCGCCAGTAATACTGTTCGCCTGCTTTGCACTTTTTTATTCCCTTTTATGTTTCAGCTCTTTTTTTTAAAAAAAAAAAAAAAATCTATTTTCTTTCTAGTTTAGTTTTCTTTTCTGCAGAAGTGAAAAACAATAGAGAAATAGAGGGAACCCAGGGGTGTGTGTGGGGTGCACTTATGTATCAGTCATATCTCCTGCAATGCTGCCATAAAGTTAAAATCCCAATATGTATTTTTATTTTTTTTTGATACGGGAAATCCCAATATGTATTTGAACCCTTGTTTGTATTGACTTTCATCTCGTTGAATTCATTCTCTATCTCGGCTTAAGGCACTAGTCAGCTAAACTAACTTATTTGGATGCAACCTGGTAGTTCTGTCTGAAAAATTGGACCCTAAGCAGTCCAGATTTAAGTTGTCTTTCAAAACTTGTAACTTCAGCTTTAGGGAAAAAGAGCTTTCACTATTACATTGGCACATGTTTAACTGAGCACCATCTCATATCGAGCCTTTTCAGGCCGCTCAATTCACTTGCCATCTGGAAGCCCCAGCTTTCTATTAGGTCTATTCGAGTCCAGCAAATCTTAGAATTCTGTACAGCCATGAAGCTTGAGGACTTCCAAATTTGTCATTTCTGCGTGTCCTAAATGATGACAGTTTGTGACCCTCAGCTTCCTCAACGAGCGAATCATGCATATACCCAGGGGTGATCCTGTTCATATCTTTGGTAGGTCACAAAAGAAGCAGTACTTTCTGCAAATTCACCTGTGGTAATTTTATTTATGGAAATAGGCAGTATTTTATCTCCTAGAGGCTAAACCCTCAATTTTTGATATTCCACCAGTTTGTCCAATTCGTTCCACTTTATAGAATCAGGTTTATGGTCAGAATCATTAAAGCTTTCATATATTTTTAAGTTTAAAAGAGAAATTACCAAAAACAACTCTGTTCCGCTGTTTCAATAGATTTTTTTAGCTTGGCAACAACCCAGGTGATATAGGCCTACACCCAGGACAAAATTGGTCCCACGAGCTTCCAGTAACATCCATAGTACATGGTTTTCACTAGAGAATCGAAAAGGATTTGCATCAGTAATAGCCTCCGTAACAAAATAGGTTTGCCAGTGCACTGTCTAAACTGTAAAAGAGGTAAAAACAAACACTTCTACGTGGGGCCAGTCGCTGAATGTCAATCTCATCTCAAATTAGCAGTTTAAACTATAGACAAAGAGGAAATGTTGGCCTCGAAATCACACTGTCCTAACTGTTTCGAAACATAGGCAATTAAACCCCTGCAGGGAAAGAACCCTCCAATGCTCCAAACTTCAAAACCTGGCATTTCCACTCCCGCTGTAATAATCCTTCACCGTCACTCTTCCAGGCTTTTGTAGTAGCTTGACAAAAGTCCCTGCAATGTCCCGAAACCTTATTCTTTACTGCCGACATAGTTGCTATATCTGGCAACGGCACCTGACAAGCTTCTGATTATTAGTTCGAATACAGCTCCAGTTCTGCCGATCCAATAACACCCCAACATAATCAACTCCTGCAAAAGCATCCAATAGAGAAACCCATAGTATGATTAGTATCATATATCGACATTAGAAAACGTAATTTATAAGTTGTAATTCACATTTGAAAGAAAAATCTAGAACTACCAAGACAAAACTAGATTGTCTAGAAGTGTAATGGAAGGTCTTATAATTTCTATAGTACGAAATGTCTAATAGGGATTGCTTAACACAGTTGCAGTTTAAGTCCTAGATGGAGTCCGCGGAATAGTACTCCCTGCGTTATTTTTTAATAGGCTGGTTTTGTTCTTTGAGAAAATTAAGGAAATTAAGAGAACTAATCATTGAAAGTGGTCCTCATAACACTTGTCAATAAAAGAAGTGAAGTGAAATGGTTCTCATGACACTTGTCAGCAAAAAAAGTAAAGTGAAATGGTCCACATGATACTTGTCATCAAAAGAAAGTGATCCCAGAAAATTAAAGTAACATTTGACTTTCCCAGTTAGAAACCGGCCTATTTTTCTAAAATATTTATTTATAAAAAACAACCAATTAAAAAGGAACGGCCGGAATACTCTAAAAGGAATATTCTGGAGACAAAGAAGCCAGTTGTATGAAGCCTATAAATAGGTTTATATTTCTTCATTTGTAAACCAAGCTAGGAAGTGGTATTAAAAAGTGAGAGGTTCAGTAGAGTAAGATCTTGCTTAATATGTGAGCTCCTAGATTCTAGCTCGTACATCTCCAAGATGTCAAGAGTTTGTAATCTGTATCACTGTAATGTTTCCGCTAGCACATTGATTATGGCATATTTTCAACAAGAAATTAATAACCAAGAAATAGGAAGATAAACTCTATACATATATTTCTTCGCGATGTATCCCTAAGAAAGAAAAAAACGAGATACACCATCACAAAGGTAACATCCAAGATAAACTTTGTATCTCAGGTCTCTTATAAAAGCAATAAAAATGCATCTATGGAGCAAATGCAGGATATTTCTTAATAATGCACATTGGAACCCCTCCAGTATTAAACACCAATTCAGATGAAGTTACATGCAAATTTGGAGACAAATTTTCTGCCAAAGAGTGTTATGAAGCTCTCAGTTCACAAGACTCCTCAACACATTTGATTCAGGTATCTCAGGTCTCTTATAAAAGCATCTGGATCAAATTTGTACCTCCCAAGGTACAATTATTTATGTGGATGGTGCTACAAAATGCCATTGCTACTGAAGATAACTTACTTAAAAGGGGATGTGACATACAAAACTCAAGGTGCAGCTTTTGTAGAACGGAGGAAGAAACAACTGCTCACATCTTCTTGCACTGCACATATGCTTCAGATATCTGGAACTACTTCATTAAAGGCTTCAATCAGACATGGGTCCAGAACAAAGACATGGAACATCAAATGCTGGCATGGAAACAAAGAAGAGTGGGAAACGGAGGAAGGAAGATATGACCCTTATTAATATTTGCTATCATATGGGTGATATGTAATGAAAGAAACCAAAGGGTAATGGCTGGGAAAAGAGGAAGAGAAGCCAAAGTGGCCATTGATGAAGTCAAAAGCACCATATGCCTACGGACATCAACATCAAACTGGTTCAAATTCATACAATCCAGTCAACTCATAACACACTGGAATGTCATAATGGAAGGGAAAGTATAAATGTTTTTTAACTGAACGAGGTACTTAAGTAATCTATTTTCCTTTTTATTAATAAAATAATAACCTTTCCTTTTCAAAAAAAAAGAAGATAAACTTTGTATCATAATGTAACAAGAGTAAATACTAAGCAAGCCAAGAGAATTTAGAACTGGTTTTCGGCTTGGTACTTGTTTGTTTGGCTAATTATTTGGGTTAAAAAGCGATTTTTATAAAGAGAAAACCAATTGGAAAAAGAACACGACATTTGCACTTTATGCGACAACTGTTAATTTTGGTGGAAGTTAAAAACGAACCTTACACGTAGTTACAGCTTCCTTATCGATTCCACCATATTACCCTAAAATGCTTATTATACTAGGAGCATTCTACGATTTAACCAATCTAAAGAATCTTTCATTTGGTCTATCTGAGAACTACCGTGTCAAAGAAAAATCCTCACCTTCATCCAAAAATTTAACTTAGAACTCCGAATAATTAAGATACCTGAATATTTAACTTTGATTCACTTTGGATATAACATTGTGTATGTTCAAAAAAAACCACAGATGATTGCTACGGCTACGTTGTACATTAAGATTAATTTAAGATAATGTAAAAAAGAAAAAAAGAACTGTTAATATGCATACAAAACATAATATACTATAGATGCTATATAATACTCAAATAAATAAGCTAATAATTAAGTTACCTCCTTTTCATATGATCGTTTTTCATGAATGCTTTCTCTTGTTTTCCCTCTTATGCTTCTTATTTTGTTTGATAGCTTCCTCTGATTGATCTTGAACAACATAAGTACCAGAGTTAAGTGATACTAAGCTACCAACATAAGGTGCAATCTTAGGTTTATAACCAAAATCGATTATATCTTTTTTGTGTTTTGGGTCATATGAAAGTAGACCCTTATGATAATCTTGATCTAAAAGGATCACACCATTCTGAAAGAAATGTATTGGTGCCAAGAAAAAGGAAGCAAGAACTGTCTGTTGAGTTATTGTTCAAGTTTGCGGGCATCCAACTCAAAACCAATTGGCAATGAGTGGAGCGACCCTTCCATATTATATTTAAGTTAATTAAGCGGATTCTAGCGATGTGGGATTATTTTCCTTTCACACGCCCCCTCACTTGTAAGGCCAGTCACTGAGACTTATACGTGGACCTACGTACGAGTTACCAGTCCATCGGTAACAGGTGTACACAGGTAGTGACTAAATCAGGGGGTAACACCTCAGCCAGTATCGACACTGGCCTACACCCCGGGTGTACAAGTGACAAAATCGGTTAAACACTTAGGCCAGTAACTCGTCCTACACCCGGCGTACGCAGGTCTGGGTATGGGGCTTTGTTCTGATACCATGTTAAAGTCTGCGGGAATCCAACTCAAAATCAATTGGCAATGAGTGGAGAGGCCCTTTCATATTATATCTTAAGTCAATTAAGCGAATTCTAGCGATGTGGGATTATTGTCCTTTCACAGTTATGCTTACGAGCTTACTCCAATACTCTTTTGCTCCGTACTCCTTCATTACTCATATATCAGTATAACTCTTGGGATGGTGAGCAAGTACGCAAAGGCATCCTCCAGAAACACACAAACTTATATGCTGATTATCTTTGAAATGTTCATGTGGCAGCGGTACTTCCTTAAACTTTTCACTTTCAACCTGAAAAGCAATCAAGAAATTGGAGTCCGAAGAATATTTCATTGCAGTCCAATGTAAAGCTCCAAATACAAGTACACCAGATGGTTGAGCATAAATATAGCTATATGGGATGCTTGGGATCGAATGCCATGCATTTAGGGGAAAAAATGGTTTAGTCCAAAAGTCAGTCCAAATATATGATTTGGTCCAACCTGAATCATCTAGGTACAGATTAGTCCAAAATATGGGAAAGTACACTAATAACCCTTATTATTTACAATTTAATCCAATTATTTACAGTTTAGTCCACAATGACTCATGATGATGTTAGGGATTTTAAATAACATATAATAAATTAATAAAAAACCATTTATCTTTCGAACCGCTCATCCAAAATTCACAAACCTTATATATTCGAAAAGCTCTTTCCGAGATCTACAGAAAGAGTAACCATATGCCTATATAATTTTCATTTCTAAAAAAATGTTAATTTACAATAGTGTGTACACATTAAGTAAGTTATTTTTGACAGGGAATATATGCACTGAGTTAAAGTAATGCATACTGCATAATTGTTGCCTCTGCATGACCTCTAATAGCAATTAACGAATGACTTCTAACAACAATTAACGCAGATTCAACGAGACATCGATATACTTGTTTAGGGGTGATGTGATTGGTAACCATCTGCTTCAGTAATTATCCTTTATACGTTCTCCATCGCGAGTTGCTTATCAAATTTCAATTTTTCAGAGCTGCGGGAAGTTGATTGTTGAAAACATTGTAGATTTTATCACCACCTGGGCGTCTGCAACTAAATACGAATATTAAACAAAACAATATGAACCACTTTGTAAAGATAACAAAAAATCAGCTAGTAAAGAAAAATTATGGTTACATACATGTCGTCAAGATGTTCTTTGTAAATTCCATCAAAAGAAACATATAAAAAACGATATTCAGGTTAAGCCATCCCATAAGTCACCCCCAATGTACGAGATTCAAGTCCAATTGTCGACCATAATCATAGATTGAAAGTCAGGTCAAGGGTTTCATAATCCTAAAACTATGGTCAGCATCAAAAAGAAACAACATGTGCACAACCATGTACACATTAACAATAAACATCTGTACAACTATCTACACATGTTGGATAAAGAGTGAACCCTTTTCCAGACAAGACCAATAACTAAAATGAACTGAGAATAATTGTTCTGCACCATTTTGTTATCAGGCAAGCTCAAGCATAAACGGAGATGAAATGAAGTAGTTGTATTTAAACTCAAGCTATTGGGTATCATGCTCCTACAGAAAGCTTACGAAGAATCAAGACATTGTTTTACGTTAGCTTTATAATAAAATTTCAATTTAAACATGCAAAATTATGTTTATACTTCAAGTATCAAAGGGAGCTTAAAATACTTCATTCCTGAGCTAAAGCTATCATCGAAATTTGCAAGATATATGTTGATCAAAAAGGTTAAAACATGATGTTCTCTCCCTTACTTAATCATATTTATTTATTAAAAATCAACAGTTATACAATCACGTAAACATTAGCGATAAAAGTGTGTACAATTATGTGCACATTAAGAATCAACAGGTGTACAACTATGTACACATTAAGAATCAACGTTTGTATAACTATGTACACATTAAACAACATGTGCACATATACATATAATATTCATGGCACAATCCATAACGTTGCCAAGAAAAATATAGGACAATAACATATAACAGACTAGATTAATATTCATATACATAAAGTAGAAGTCACTCTCATGTCATAAGATATGATAACCATTCAATCACATTTTCTTTTAAATGGGTCGTAGAGTATTAATATATGACGATTTTCTTAAGATCACATATCTTTCATTAGCCTAAACAAAGAAACAATCAAGAACCCTACTGCGGAATTCAATAGAACACATAGGATATTAAACAAAAGCTAGTTCAATAAAAGCTAATATAGATTACTTTAAATCAGCAGAAACGCAAACTGACAGAAAAAGATTTGATACTTGCTCAATATATGAAAATCCCAAATGAGGAAAAAAAAGATTGACCTTTTCTTTTATGTTTTCTTCTTCATTACCTCTTTTGTTGCTGGGTTCTTGGCTTCTACATACATATAAATATTTTCATATCAGCAAAATCAAGTCGACCATAACCATACACAAACTTATTTTTCATGAGAATTCCACTGGTTCACCAATATGTACATCCCTTCAAAACATGCATAAAACTGATCATTCATAACCACACACAAACCAAATTTTTCATGGAAATTATACTAGTGCACCAATGTGTACACTTACAAAACATGCATAAAATTATCCTTCAAAACCCCCCACAAACCTACTTTTCAGGTGTATTTATATGTACACACCTACAAAACATGCATCAAATCGGTCATTTATACCCATACACAGACTTATTTTCATGGAAAATACACTGGTGCACTAACAATTACACCCATTACAAAACATGCAACCAATCAAAAAGTATACACCTACAAACAATTCTATTTCATGGAAATCACAAAGGTGTACCAGTAAGTACACACCTACCGACATTATATAAACACTATAAATCCTCCTCAATTCACCAAAGCTAGTACCTTTCTGATCATCAAAATTCAAAAAATGAATAAAAAACTAAAGGGTTTCAATGAAAGTATAGGTACCATATGGCATATACATAAGTTCATTCTATATGCAAGTATATCTAAAACCGTTCATAACGTATTCAGACACAACTAAGAAACCATGTGTATGCAAAAAATGAGTAAATATTTCCTAACAGTTGAAAGCATCACTTGGTTCCCTATTTCTGAAATTGCAGCTAAATGTTGCTACCGAATGCCGATATTAACGTAATTTGATACTTTATGCGAATTTAAGCTTGAACAAGAAAAAATATTAATAATCATCATGTGTACAATTACGACACATTAACAATAAACAAGTGTAAAATTATGTACACATTGCAACAGGTGTACAACTATGTACACGTTAACAATCAACTGGTGTATACTAACAGCTTTAGCTCACGTATTTCCTTACGTAAAATACACTTCTAATGAACACACCACAACAAGCTCCTATGTCAATAAAAACATTATCTCAGAGAAAATCAAGTGCTACATTTTTTTCTCACTTTGAAAAAGACTAACATCAACTCTGATTTTACTTTAGCATCTATTAGTGTCCAGATGCCTAAGCTCTGATATCAATAAACTAGATGTGAATCTATACGAGCCCCTTGCGATTATATAGCATGTTAAGTACAAATCTAGCATATGATGAGTAACTTCAGTTAAGTTTGAAGTTAGATGAACTACTGATGGTTCACATACCTGTCTCATGACTAAATCATATAGAATGTTTTGAATCACTGGATCCTTCATAGCCTTGGCCTGCACAATAAAAATAACACAATTATTATCCAAACTCAAAACCAGAAGTTGTAATTGCAAAGAATCTATTTTCTCGAGATGCCGAATACAAAAGAAGGTAGAAAGAACATATCAGATCTTCTCCCACCCTTCAAATCATCAGCACTGACATCACCATGTGTACAACTGTGTACACATTAGTAATCGACATGTGTAAAACTATGTAGAAAGAACAAATCAGATCTTCTCTCACCCTTCAAATCATCAGCACTAACATCACCATGTGTATAACTGTGTACACTTTAGTAATCAACATGTGTACAACTATGTACACATTAATAATCAATATGTGTACAACTGTTTACACATACATACTTGAATAGCAACAACGATTTAACTAGAGACGCATCAAAATTTAAAAGAAAAACACCTCCTGGATTACCCATAAGCGAATATATTGACTGAAAAGTTAAACGATTTATTTACAATTTAGTTAGGGAGCATGAGCATCAAGATAATCGATCATTAGAATTATTTTAATTGAAGCATTAGTTAAAACAATAAAATATTTTTTTCTCGGCTTTAAAACACTAAAATCTTTTAAAAATAAATTGCATATCAACATACCGGAGCACGAGCATCAAGATAATGTTCTTCAGCATGTCTTGCAGGGATCATATCTCCACAAACGTTACATCTTTCCGCATTTCAGGAGCAGTGTGCATAATTTTAGATCAGTATTTGTAGATGGAGCTGCTCGATCACTGAAAAAAACATTCAAAGATAATCATTACATACGCCACCCACAACAGATTGTGGACAAACGACATAATTACTATAGTTTTTAGAAGAATACATCCCTTTCTGCCTCCAAATCATCTTGGTTTCTCTATCAAACCTCTAAAAAGGATTATTTTGTTTAATTTATTAAAATGCATTGGGTCATGAAAATTCCCGCGCTCTTAAGACAATCCATCATCAAACTAGGGCACAATAATATTCATTATGTAGATAATAACTATGCGGAGCTGCTTTTAAGAAGATTTAAATTCTAACAAAATCCAGCTAACATGCCAGCCATACCAACAAAATGAATAACGGAAACATAACAATTTTATAATATTCAGCTAAAATTAATCAAACCTAACAAACACAAGCAGAAAATCACAGTGATTTCCAAAATTATCCAAATCCCTACAATCCTGTTAATTCTCTATCTTTAAAATGAGATATTCAAAGAGCACTTCTGAAATATGTTTAGTAGAAAATAATATATGGATGATCTCAAATCAAATTAGTGCAATTTTAACATCTGGCTGTAGAAGCATCATACACAAATGCCATTCATCAATAGCCCCAAAACAATCACTATATTTGTATTTTATACTTCAAAGAAATCTCAGAATTTCCACATATTGTGATGTTATTATTACCCATTTGCACTTCAGTCACTACCACCTAAATCTCCTTCAAACTGGCTGACTACAATTTTCAGATCACTACCATGATAGCTCTTTGGTTTTGATAGTGAAAATGTTCATATCTGTATCAACGGATGTTATGGTTGTCAGTAATAATAACAATATGATCCATCTCACTGTCCACACATCCGTTTTAGATGGTAAAGAATTAAAGGTAATATGAAAACCAGTATTCAATCATATTAACACCCTAAACTCATGAAACAACTTATAAAAACCAGTAGAAGGACCAACTATATAATAGGTGCATGGGCTTATATTATGGCTTTTGCTTGAATGCATTACATGATATATTTCAAAAACTTGTCACTATATCGCAACTAATAGAGTAAAGTACATCTGAGGGTACCATATTTCTGCCACCCAATCAACATCATACACAAAGCACTCAAGATTAAGTTAATGTACCTCCATTGTCATGGTCAGTGGCTACTTGAGCATTCATGTCCACGAGTGACTAGAGGAGAGCTCAGGAGGCGTGAATCAAGAGTTTTCAGAACTCTGTTTCTGCTGCTGAACCAAGAACACGAAGAACAAAAGACCACCAGAGGCAGTCGTTTATCAACAGTGACAACGACAGACACACGAGGGTCGCAGAGTTACAACAACAACAATTCTTTTCTATTGTTCTTTGTAACAGTGTTTTGCAACAATTATAAACGTTGCAAACGCCCAATTTTCATCATTTTCTCCATTTCATCATTTGTACACCTACTTTGAGCAATGAAATCAACTTTTCAGCGTGTTTCCAACATCATGATGAGCTAAACCCAATCCTTGGGGCTATGGAGGAAGCCATTGTTTCAGTAAAAGTGATATATTTCTATTAATTAATTACAACAACTCTATTATGATTTTTGCATTGAACTAAAAATTGTTTATATGATTTTGATTAGTTAGGTGTATTTTCTCTTGATAGAATATGCTTGCTTTAGGGTTTTTATATTCTATGCTTGGATTAACATCTATTCTTTTGGAAATCTACATGTCTAGGAAATACTATAAGAATAAATTTGAATGTTGAGTTGCATAATTATTGTTTTATTAAATCACTAATATCTACCAATGTGGAATCCTAGCCCTATTCTCTCCATAATTTTCACAACATCTTTTTAATTTAGTTCGCTATTTTTATTTATTAAAAAAAAAAAAATCTAAAAATCCGCTTTCACAAGTCTTGAACGAATCATATTACTACAACAACTTTGAAAACACATCAGATATCATCATCTCGGTAGATAGCCTTCACTTGTTGTAGCGCCCAACTGTAACTTGTTTCTTGCTCGTCCTTTAGAAAACAAAAAGCAACGGTAAACGGTGACTTCGTCGACGTACGACCAACAATGTTCAACAATGTCATATCGTATTTGTTTGTCTTGTAAGTGCAATCCATTATAAGAACTTCATGGAAGTATTGAGCCAATTGAACACTCTTCGGATGAGCAATAAAGAGATGAGTTATTTCTTCTCCCGGACCTACCTTCTTTTGAACCGCGTAGCCTTTCTCTTGAGCCAAAAAAAAAAAAACAGTTGTTGCATTACTTGTCTATCCTTCCATTCATTCCTTTTAATTGTATCAATTGCATTGTAAATGGTTTGCAAACCTGATACGTTATCCGGTTTATCTTCCTTTAATAAGCGAAGCATAACGGAATGTGGAATACTCATTTTCCTATACTTAGCAATTTTTTCCATTTCTTGAGGAGTGAGCCTTGCGGCCATTTCATGTCCTTCAAGATCTTCCAGACGAGGGTGGTTATGACGACCTACCACCTTATCCATAGCTAGAAACCATTTCTTCGTTAATTTGCTCTTGCTAAATACTAGCTTGAACGAGCATTTAATTTTATTTGAGCATGTTGTGTTCTTCCTCGTCGTCTTTCCTTTATACTCATAACCTATCCTCTTGTGACTAACATCGGGATCTCCACTTCTCTCACAAACCATTTCAAAATGAGTTTGGCTTTCCTTTTCATGCAAAACTAGGACGCAATTGACCCTCTTAGCATGTTCTCTAGCCCAATTCTTCACATCAATAGGTAAGTCAAATACCAACTCATTAGCATAGTGATGAGATGTATCTTCGAACAACATATTAACCGGAGAAGGTTGATCATCCATTGGTATAGGTTGGCTTTCCATCTACAAGGAATGTAAAAACATCAATTGGAATTACATTAGAGTTCGGTTAATTGTAAATTTTATCGCAATAACCAAACTCAAGGTTCGGTTTATAAAGCAAAGTTGACATATAACTGAACAAGTAACAAATAAAACGTTCGGTTACTTCTTATTTTATCTAGATAACCGAACATTACACTGGAACTTCAGATTTTTTTTCTTCCTAAGTTCGGTTATTTACGCTGTTATTTCGGGTTTGCGAAACACTGAACTTAATACACTAAGTAAAATCTAATATTACGTAGAGTTCGGTTATCTAGTTCGTAAACATGCAGTTTGCGAAACAACCGAACTTTGTACACTAAGTTAATTCTTATTTTTACGTAAGTTCGGTTAGTTATTGGTTGCGTACCAACCGAACTTTGTACACTAAGTTAGATCTAATTTTTACGTGAAGTTCGGTTTGTTAATTTGTTACGAACCAACCGAACATTACACTGAAATCTGGGAAACCTTCATTAATGGAGAGTTCGGTAACCTGCGTGTTTGGAGAAAGTAACCGAACAACACTTTCAGGTGAGTTCGGTTACTTCCGTGTATAGCTAAAGCAACCGAACGACACTTCCAGATGAGTTCGGTTAGCTGTTCTTGACATAGTATAACCGAACTAGCCCAAATCCACTTGAAAAATTTACATTTTTAGGAAAGTTTTGACCAATTCAACATACATTATCTAAGTTTGGAGCATACCTGGACACCCAAATACTCTTCCTCCGGTTGCGGTTGATAAAATCCATCATATTCATCTTGAGATTGAGTTTTGGGAAGAATAGAATCACCATCTAAGAAATAACTCATATCCGGATCATTGTGAAGATTAACAAATACTCTAGGAGAGGATGGAGATGAAGAATCAGATGAGTTTTCATCACTTGAATACCCAAACTTAGTGAATTGGATTTTTTTTTTATTTTCCATGTTTATTTCCTTCATCTTCTCTAACTTTACTCTCTCTAAAATTCTACTCATCTAATAATCACACCATCTTTTAATATAATCTCACTAATTATTATTAACTAAATCATTTAACTAATCATAACCTAAAATTAATTATTAGGGTAGTTTAAGTATGAATATAAATATCAGATATGGGGTGACCTAGATTAACTTCTAATGTCTTTACTCAAAATAAAAAAATGGTCCCCAGAAAAAGGATGGTCCCAAAAAAATCGTTCCTTCCGAACATGATAAGACCTGTTCTGGGCTTGGGTTGGCATGGATAATCGGCCCATTTTTGGCTGACCAACAATGAGGTAAACTCATCAACCTCCCTTACGTTCTGCACTGCAAAGAAATACGTGGTTGAACTGGTTTTTTTCGGTGGCAGTTGTACGTCTCTCTCTTACCTACCCACTAAATTTTACTTTTAATAAATAAAAAATGGTAGATGGGGCATGGAAGACTTCTCCTCCACCTAAAGGTCTAACTATTAACCATCCATGGTCCGGAAACTGAAGTTACCGGTTCGAGTTTCCGAGCACAGTTTTGCGGGTGGGAGATTTACTTGTACGCCTAGTAATCCGGACTTATAATAAACTCCAACTACTTTATCATCATAAATTCACAGTATTATATTTAAAAAAAACACAAGGATTCTTATATGATCCAGAGCTGATTTTCAGAAATTGTTCCTGGTAAGTTTTTGTTACATTCTGTAATTCGTTCTATTTTTTTCATTCAAAAAAGAAAATGTGTACCAGTATTTGATTCAGTATATCAGTTCTCTCAGTTCACTTACTTTTAATGTTAGTCTAATTTTTGTTCTTCAAGTTCTTGCAGTAATCTTTGATGATTATAATAGTAAATAGCTTAGTATTGATTTTCTGTTAATCAAACCTTTTCTTTTATCTTTTTGTTCTAATTAACAAAGAATAGTTCATGAATGATAAACATTGAAAGATTTTTGCTTGTTCAATTTAGGTTTCAATTACTGACTTGTTTAATTTCTGTAATTAATCCTCGTATATGTTAGTAGGTTGTGAAATTTTTATTCAGTAGAGCAAGTTGATGTTTTTTTTTTCGTTTGTAGTTTATGAATTAAGACTGATCTTTTTGGTGCAGTGAAGTTATGATCAATCCCGGAACCTTGTTTTTGACTGTGCGGTCAATGTTGCATGAGATCCTTCAGGTGTCGAATTAATATATAGTGAAAGGTAGCATCTTTTGGTGCAAATTACTACGTGATTGCAGGTATGGAGGCGGCGTGTACTTCAAACTTGCAGTACTGCAGTTGGATTGCACCACAGAAGATTAGACAGAAACCTAGTGGTTGCTTGGAGCTTCCTCAGAGATGGGGAGAAGATCGGAAGCAGCAGATGCTGCTTAGTTCTAGGATTATGAAAGGGAGTGCTGATTCAAAACGGCATAGATTGGTTGGATTTGAGATCAATCGTTGCTATAGGAACTCTGAAGGTAAATTCAAAATCTGTACACCGAGTTAGAAGAATTAGTATTAGCGCATGAAAAAAATGGAATTTGAAGAAATGATGTGCAGAACATTAACAGGTCGTGTGTTTGATTAAATGACCTTAGGACATCCCAGCAACCAGCTCCACCAATTCTATGAACAGTAACTAGGCAACTTCTTATGCAACATAAGTTAGGAACGTAGAGAAGCTGGATATATATAGAGTTCCCTCCCTAGTGACTCTTTTAAAGTGAAGTTATGTTCTTCCCAAACCACAAATGAAATGTTCCTGACTTCTAGCGTGGAACCAAAATAACGTGTCTTATTTCAACAACAAAAAAAAAGAGGCTCCCTGTGAGTTGTTGTGCGACCCGGTTTTTAGGAATGTCAGCAATGACATAGGAGCCTCAGGCAGCTCAAACTATAAGTTTACACTTGCCACAAACTATCCTTAGCTCATTCAGTGATGTGATAATTTTATAGATTCAGCGTTGGAACCAGGAAGAACTCGTACTTTTGTTGATGAACCTAAAATAGTGAAGGTACGCAATCTGGGTCCTTCTTAATCTCTTTTTTACTCCAGTTCACATTTTATTCCTTTTTGGTCATATTGGTTTATTATGTCGTGTAACTGGATAGCTGTATATCTATGTATTTGATGTTAGAATTATTGCAGAAGAAGGCACAAGAGATTGCCCCCTACTTAACTGGACGTTGCATATATCTTGTTGGTTAGTTCGCTGATCCGAAATTTGTCCTACAGATTTTCTTGTAATCCGGTTTCTGTAGCATTTGAGGTTTGTATGCAGGGATGATGGGTTCTGGTAAAACAACAGTTGGGAAGATTTTATCAGAAGTACTTGGTTATTCTTTCTTTGACAGGTTCGTTCTTGGATTATTTTATTTTTTTTCCCCGGTTCCTTTCTCTTTTGGGTTATAGAACCAAATCACCAACCACGTTAGTTTTATATGGCAAATAATCATAACAGTTACGGGGGTGATTGTCATACAGTTAAGGGAATAGAGTTACAAACACAATTCAACTCGGACCATATGTCCTCACATTGGAGAAACAAAAGTCACTACTACTTCACGGAGCGTTCATGGGTGGTCTCAGATGATGAAGTCCCCATTAGGTGAAACAAGCTTTTGGCCGTACCTGGGATAACTAATAGGCAACATTATTGACTCAACAAGACACATTGAGCAAATTCCATAGATAAGACATGTTAGGGTTTATTCTACAAAATAGAAAAGGCTTATATTTTCAGGACTAATTGCAGTAATGTTAGGATATCTATAACAAGTAAAATATCCAGGTCTTTAGATATTTTATTGCATCCATTTTTTGAAGGAAACAGGACTCCCTTTAAGTGTTCTGGTCAACTTGTAAAGAAATTGGGTTGCATTCATTGGTGGACTGCTTACACGTCTTTTGTGCATTTTGAACTTATGTTAATCAAGACTTTGGGTTGCATGTTATAGTTTCGGTATGATGTTTATGAATTTGCAGTGACAAATTGGTGGAGCAGGCTGTGGGTATGACTTCTGTTGCTCAAATCTTCAAAGAACACAGTGAGACTTTCTTCAGAGATAATGAGGTATGTCCTGAAGCATTTCATATCGTTTGTAAGAATCTCAAACATTTTCACCCTATTTTATTGGCTTTGTAGCTAGGAAGCTCTCAATTTTAATTTATTGCATAATCATTCATATTGCAGACTGTCAGGTCATTTTCACAATTAATTTCTGATTTTTAGAAACGTTGGAACCCTTAAAATTTAAACCATACATAAAACTCACATGCTCTAGTTGTTGGAAACTGGTTGTCATTTTCCATTCTAATCGGGGTAACGTGATATGATGATTGGGTGCTTTGGCCATTGTTCTATATGTCATCTCATCCTCTCAGATTTGACAATTTTGGTGCTTTCTGAATGCATACAAATGATTAAGGTGTTTAACCTTATTTTTGTGTCTTTTAGAGTGAGGTATTGCGGGAGTTGTCTTTGATGCATCGACTAGTTGTTGCCACCGGGGGTGGTGCAGTTATTAGGCCGATCAACTGGTAAGGGGGTGTATCAACTTACAAATGGTGTATTAGTGCCATCTTTCTGCTATGATATTGCATATACCATCAACAGTTGTGAATTCAGATTGTGTTTCATTCTTGAATCCGTTAGGAAATACATGAAGCATGGAATCACTGTTTGGTTAGATGTGCCATTGGAAGCTTTGGCTACCAGAATTGCAGCTGTAGGTACTGATTCTCGCCCTCTTTTGCATCATGAGTCGGGCGATGCTTACACAAAGGTGACCTCATAATGAACACCAGCTTATCAGTAATATAATTTTTTTTTCAGGTGTTTTAAAATGTGTGGTAGCCTAGTTTTTCAATTCTCCTTTGTAGTTTTTGTTTGAAGGCTTATTGTACATTTTCTCAGGCTTTGGCACGGCTCTCAACACTTTCACAGGAAAGAGGTCACGCTTACACTAATGCTGATGCTAGGGTATCCCTTGAACGTATGCTTTCAGAACGACACATGCTTTTGATCTCCTTTCTTTTTCCTATTTACTATTCGATTTGTAGGACTGCAGTTTCTTTTACCACTCTTGCTGTATGCAAACTCAAACAAATATAACTCCTAAAACCCAGTTCTATATCTTTGGGGAAGTTAACAGATAACCAATGTAAATATGTTTCCTGCGCAGATATTGCATCCAAACTGGGTCATGGAGATGTGTGCAGACTCACACCAACAGATATCGCAACTGAGGTATTGTTCCACAACTCTCACCCTTGTGCGTTATGCATCATTACGTTACGCCATTCTTGGAATATGTATAGCTGATAGCAAGAAATCAACATTTTGGCAGGCTCTCATTCAAATGAAACACTTTTTATTGGGCACCGAAGAAGATGATGATGAATAACGATGTCGAACTGACAAATTATGTAGAATATCGAGTTTTTCAAGATGAAGCAATGGCTGCGTTGGAGGCTATTCAGTGGGCAAAACGCAAAGGAATCACTAGTCTTCATATGGAAGGAGATAGCAAAAATGCAATCAATGTTCAGTGGGCTATGTTAAGTGGACTACTTGCAGTATTATTCAAGACTGGATCTTTATTCCTTTTCTAGTTGGAAATGTAAGTTGGCTAAATTTGGCAGTTGGAATTTTCGTAATAGTGGTTGGGAGACTTCCCCTCCAGATTTCATCAAGAGTAATCTGGATGATGAAACCTCAAATATGTAAGACTTAAGTTTATTCCCTAAACCAAAAAAACAAACAAACAAGAGAGCTCTCTTGACAACCTCGTGGCATCATTCTGTCCGTTTGTTTGATGAGAAAGACCATAAACCTACACGTTTTTGTAGCTTTGTTTTCTTCTTCCTTTGTATAGTAGGGACGAGCAAACATTGTCACTTAATATGGTAGCTCCCGCACCATAAAGGCACACAGTACTCTATTGATCGTCATTACTCGATATTGTGTTTTTCAGGATGCTACATATTTTAATTTAGTTGTAGATCGTCAATCAAATCACATCTAGCACATCTCTGAAGCAAGTTGATCATCAGGATGAGCTTTGGAATAAGTTCACTTATAGTGCCTTCAGTTCATGAAAGATCACCAAGATTCCAGATCGATACATCCGTACTAGTAGCACTTTTAATCTTAATCATGAAGATCATGACAGCCACTCCTCGGCTATCAACATAGAGTGCCTCCTTTCCGGGGATTCAACATTGGCCGACTCTGAATTACAAAAACTTGACTCTGTTTGCAAAGACTGGGCTTCTTTCAGGTACCTCATTTTAATTATTTTTAGATCTCGGCAAACTTTCAAGTGTTTTGATACTAATAATATTCATGTACTAAATAAGAATAAATCTGTATGATCCTCCCAAATAATAATGTTATTGGTGTTTGAAGGTGGTAAATCATGGAATTAGCTCTTCACTCATTGAGAAATTAAAATCGGAAGTACACAACTTGTTTGAACTTCCATTAGAGGAAAAAAAAGAAGTTGTGGCAGAAATCAGGAGATCAAGAGGGATACGGGCACCAGTTTGTGGTTTCAGATGACCAGAAGCTTGATTGGTATGACATGTTCCTTATAGCAACTTTACCAACTAGAATTCGAAAGGCTCATGTATTTGCCGCTGTCTCGTTACCACTGAGGTATGCATATAAATAACTCTTCGTTCAAGCATTCCATGGATGAATATCACGCTCCTCTTAATTTTTGGATCTTGACTTTGTTTTTCTCACAGGGAGGCGTTGGAGGTTTATTCGCTAGGATTGAAAAAACTGACCATGATTCTTCTTGGACAAATGTCTAAAGCTCTAAACATGGACTCTAACGAGATGATAGATTTATTTAATGATTGTTCGCAAAGAATGAGGTTGAGTTACTATCCTCCTTGCCCAAAACCAGAGCAGGTATTAGGTGCATCACCGCACTCGGATGCTTGTGCTTTGACGATTCTTTTACAAATTAACGAAACAGATGGACTTCAGATCCGTAAAGATGGAAAATGGCTTCTAGTGAAACCCCTCCTTATGCTTTTATCGTCAATGTTGGAGACATGATTGAGGTGCTATTCCCTTCTTTTTTAATTTGTTTATTTGCAAGCACAACGTTTCGTTACATCTGACTAGAATTATAAAGTCTAAAACCAGTTGTTGTGCCCGAGCGTTGCACGGCCCTAGATATTTTGCAGAGAAAATTACGTATTAGTGATGGTAATTGTTTTAGGGTTCAAAATTTGAGAAATATAGACAATAAAAACAGTATAATACTAAAAATGATAATGTTAAAAGTAGTTAATTAATAAAAGTAGTTGATTAATAATAAAAATAATATAAAAAAATCAAAACTAAAATGAAAAGAATTTATTGTAATTCTAAGAAAAAATAGGATTTCTCTTCCAGCCTTGTTGTTAGATAACAGAACTACTACTTTGTTGTCTTTTTTTGTTTTACGGGTTTCGGGAATAATTTCTTCATCAGAATTTATTAGTATGATTTTCTTGTCCGGAGTACGAGTATTTATTAGTCATTTTCGAACGAAGTATGATGTTATGAAATTACACCGTGACAATTCTAAGTTCTTTGTTGTACACTTTAATTCTAGTTATTACTGAACAAATGTCAAAACATGTATTCAGTTCATCACATATAATAATTTCATAAAATTTTCCTTGCAAAGAGTAATTTGAATCAGGGGTCTAATCACCGGAGACACATGATCCTACAATATCCTTTCACTGCCGGTGTTGGACCTTAAATTAAAGCTAGAGCAATTTTTATTATTGTACCCAGAGATAGTTGAGAATCAAATCCTTAAATTATATATATAACCATCAAGTTGTCTTACAAATTCATCAATTTCCTCCCATTCCATCCCTAAAACACATCTCGAGATAATTTACACATCACAGAGTAAAGTATGTAGAACCATACATGACCACTTAAATATTAGGAGACCAAAAAGTTTATGATGGAACCTGATAGTGCAAAAATTAAAAGTACGAAATGGACGGATCAAATGATAGCTTATTCATCTCCAGTTTAGTTCCATTCCTTCCCAGTTTCTCCAAAGGAGCTGCTGCCACCTACCTAAACACGACAATAGACACTAAAAGAGCTACCACCTGCCAAAACACAAACAGTTCTCTGAACTTTTTATTGTGTCCAGAAAACAATGCGTATTCGTCATACCTTGCGCCAGTAAATCTGATGCTAACTTCCACACAAATCACCAAGCAAAGGCACCACAATCAGATTGAATGAAGGCATAGTGACACTTATATAAAATCTTCACAACATTTACCTCTATGTAAATAGTCTTATCAAGTTCCAGTCTTATCCTTAGAAATTTATCTAATTAAAATATAATGCAGTAGGGGTTATAGCCTCCGTGAACATACATACCGGCAAGGCTGGTTTAACATCAAACCCCTATGCTTTATATAGTGTACCTGTAGATCACATGAATCACAAATATGGTCAAGGATCCTTTTCTTTAGTGTACCACCATTGGAACTAACTTCATTTGGTTTCCTATTCTCGGCCAAGTTAGGGTTTCCACTCTTTGGCCGGTAAACGTACCTAGTTCTTGTTTTTGATCTTTGAACGTGATCGATTTTTAGGGTTAGGAACCTAAACACGTGCATGATTTGATGATTGATCTTGCGCCATAATCAGCGCAAAATCAATATGAAAAACGAACGTAAAGACAAATAAAAGTTTTGGAGAAAAAACCAGAGTTATTTCCTGTAGCGCCCCCAAAGCTAGCAACTGACTAATTCAAGAGATTAACTAAATAAAGAGCCACTACGAATCTAATTCAAATACTTAAACATTCAATCAAGAAATCTGCTACAGAACTTAACCCAAAACTAGCCCCGTTCAGAAATATATATATACAAGAACTCCTCTCAAAATAATACATATACAATAGTCATTCGGTTTACCAATAAAATATACAACATAATAAAGATAACAGAAGTTAACCAACTAACGAACTTAAACGCTGAAGCTTTCGCTGCACAACTCTGATCTGTATCTGAAACTGAAAGTGGGAATGAGTGAGCACATCATCCCTAAAAGGGGTGCCCCGTAGGAATAACATTTAACTTTCAAGTAATCATTGAAAATGATTTGAAAACAATTCATGTTTTCCCTAAACGTTAAAGCGCAATCAATTTCACATAGGTAAACAATCACGTATATGGAACTAACTCCTTTCAAACAATATATAATAATGGTGACTCGTCCCGCACCTAGTGATTGCATAAAAGCTCGAATTCATGTAGATACAAATGAAGGAGTAGTATCCTATATACCACAGATGGAAATTCTCATTTCCCAAACAATTCATAAAGACAAACAAAGCGTTACAATTCCTTTCCAAGCAATGGAAAGATTAAAAGAAATAACAGAACTTTCGTAAATCAAAGTTAAACAATGCAGGGAAAGCACAACCAAACAATGCATGAATTTGTTAAACATAAACTTTGGTAAAAGAAAACAACAATAATCACAAAAGAGTTGGAGTATTCCCACCTCTTTTGATGACAAGCCACTCCTACCTCGAGATCCACGATCCACTGGTTCATCCTTTGAATCGATCGTTGTTAATATGGATTAACTGTTAATCACACAAGAAGTCTAAGAATATAGCCATCATGGCTCACACAAGAATCATATAGTTCTATCTAATGGTTCTAGGCCCATCTATGACTTTACACCTTTTCATTCTCTATCTTTAGCATAACTAAGGTTTACTAATTCAATTAGGTTGGTTCTATAGTCCATTAGCTAAGTCTTATGAACATCTATGACTTTGTAGAAAGAATCGAAAGCTAATTCAGACCATAAGTGTCTAATACAACAAAATAGGAAAACGCCCAAGCCCAGTATACAAGGTATGGCCCAACTGGGTCAACTAACAGTCATTGACTGTCAAAGGTCCACTAACAGTCAACGTCCAAGGTCAGCTCAATGTCCAGGGTCAAATAATCAAAGTTTAAATCGGTCAACTGAGTCAAATCGGTCAGAAAGAATCAACTCAGTCATTTAGGCTGAGTCAGGTGAGTCGTCTCAGTCAAGTATCTGAGTCAGGGACAAGCTAGATCAGTCAGGTTCTGCCTTGAACTAAAAACACACTGGCCTGAGCCATTGCACAGGCCAAAAAACACTAGTGCATAAACCGAGTGCAACACATAACCTGGTAAGACTAGAGTGATGCAAACATTACAATTATACTAACAAATTCAATACACTAAACAAACTCTGAATTCCAATTACAATAACATAACTATGTCTACCTGCAATTGCAGCTTTTCCAAGCTTTTACAAGAGAGGTTCAACTCCATTTCAAACCATAAATTGTATCTCTAATTTCAACAATACCAAAACAGTATGACTTCATTTGCAGTTCAATTGATACCGTACTCTCCACCACCAATAGTGTACCTATTTCAGCTCCATTCAAACCCATTTACTTCATCTTCACAAACAACACCATCTCCATCTACCATTACTAACTCCAACAGTTCTATATAATGCAACTCTCCTCCCTGTAAATGAATACAACTCCAAACCATAATCTCCACCACAGTAATTCCTAAACAACCACAAACTTATCTTTTATACTCCACAACACCCATCTTCATTATTCTCTGGTCACAGAACACTAATTTTAAACCACCAACAACTCTTGAGTTGTGACTGCAACTCTAAACCTTCACACTCACAATCATCTTCAAACTACCCACATAGTTAACTGCCACCGCCTGTTATCCACAGTTCAGAGCCAACACAAACAACATTACCTATACTCATACAAACTCAATCCATTATCCACATTTATTCTCAACAATACATCAAACATTATATAGCCACGACCATAATCTACTCCGACCGTTGCAGAACCACCATCAAAACACACCAATTCAAATATATTCATCTAACTCCGCTGCAAGTCTGAGCAGAATTGGCTATAATTCACTAGACAAACCACCAGCACACTCAGTTACATCCGCCTGCGAGAGTATATCATGAATCAACAACATACACAACAACCATACTCGACATCTTCTTAAGATTCACCACCACCGGTTATCCCATGTAACTCAATTATAATCTAAATTTCATCCACAACTTCGTGCCAAACTCATTCCAATCTTAGTTTCATTAATAATCACACGAACTCAACCACAGAAATTGCATACCTTAACTAAAATTAAAGATAAGAACAATTACCTCATAGAAGCTTCTTTCTAAACTTAATTAGCCTTAACACCAATATCTCTATTCTTTGATTAATTCACCTCATCTCCCTAGGCTCATGGATTTAACCATCATCAATTAAGAACAAACCCATCTGTTAATTTCTTCTTAATCCTTACGCAAAACAAGTTCCAAAAGATAATACAGAAACCCTAACCAAAATTCTCCGATTCATAACTGGATTCACTTCAAAACTTCAATTGAACATTTACCCATATCTAATCTCTCCCCCAAAACCCCAATTCCAGTTTCAGCCACTTGATTTAATTGCATGCAAGAACCCTAATATCTGTTTTGGGTATGAACATAACCCTAACTCTTGATCTTCTCCAAAAAGACTTCAGAA
This sequence comes from Papaver somniferum, assembly GCF_003573695.1. NCBI lineage: Eukaryota > Viridiplantae > Streptophyta > Magnoliopsida > Ranunculales > Papaveraceae > Papaver > Papaver somniferum. The sequence continues at coordinate 41,009,219 of NC_039359.1, forward strand.
CTGTAATTAAGCCTCAACCCATTGCTTCTTCATCTAGCAGCAACCTAATTACCCTATCAATTCCATACGAACTCAGTTAACTAGTTTTACAAACCCTAACTTTAATTCCCTTGATTAATATCTTCGATTGCTAATTGTTCTCTTCCCAACTTACAACAGCACCATCACCTTCAACCTCTGCATATCCTCATCAATTGATTCTCTCAAACCGAATCTCAAACTCACCTCTCAAACGTCGGCAGAAAAAGAGCAGGGAGAAAAGAAAGAAAAGAAGGAGGAATAAAGAAGAAAGAATGAGAGTTATCCTCTCGAGTTGGATAAAGATAAGGTCAAGGTTTGTTAATGGGACACCTCAAAATGATAAGGGCATCTGGGTCGGCTAAAACACCAAATGCTTATTTTGCCTTTCACACGGTTCCGATGATGTCTTCTTCGTCTGGTAAGCGAATGACACGTTCGAGTAGTCTAATCCACGTAACTTTTCGAGACCTCATCTATGATGCTAGTTTCGTATCTAGATCGTTGTTAGATTAATTAAAATCTATGTTAACTAATCAAGTCACTAGCGGCTAAGACGTCTCTTGACTAGTCTAATAGCGTTGACGAGATTCAGGGTCTTTACATTCTCCCCACCTTATACATTTTCGTCCTCGAAAATCAAACCATCCTTCTGTTCTTCAAAAAAACTCCCTGCCTTATAGAGAACTATCTCCTATATAAGCGCAAACAAAATGAAACAAAACACAAACCTTGGTTTTCTACAACTAAAATTTGTGGCTCTAGGTTCAACCATACTAATTTAAATTCTATCACCTAAAGAAGTCTAAGTTTCTTACACTAATTTCTATTTTATCAGATATATGTCTCTAACTTCAAGGAGGAATCCTACGAATCTTTCTAAGTGAACTTACATCTATTGGTTTTCTAAATTAATTTACAGTATTTTCTATGATCGGTCATCTCTGAATGCAGTTGCCCTGTCAAGGTTGGCCAAGCCCAACAATGCCTTCCTACGAGCAGAGAAAACACAACCTTCACTATTCCCTGGTGCTGAATTATCTAAACATTAATTTATTAAGATTATTTAGTCTCTAAAATTTTATCGTAATTGGTGTAAGTCTGATAAATTTTATTTCGTAAAATATATAAATAATTTACATCATTTAAACAATTTAGTCATCTGAATTTTATTTATTTTGCCAATATAAGTAATCCTAATTCGATTTTATGTCAATTTATAATATTTGATAATTTTAACTTTGTTGTAGTATCATATATATAAATTTTCGCGATATTATCTATCATAAATTTCCTACTAGCCTAATTATCAATTGTATTATCTATCATAATTATTCGATTACTATTATCAATTGTATTATTATTCTCATTATTCTTCAGTTAATCGTCCGTTTGGTACACTAAGCCTTAATTTTCTAACTATAATTCTACATTCACGTAAAGATTGCTATAATAGATTTTATTTATTCATATTGAATCTGTATTTTATATTTTGTTAAATATTGACGTTGGTAATCTAATATGATTTCTATTCGAGTCTGCATAAATTTTAACATGTCTTAGATTTGGTATTAATAATAAGTATCTTATTCATAAGTAAATTTATTTTCCTTTAAATTTAATATTGTTCTAAGCATTCAAGTACTATAAATATCGTTTCATGTGTATAATTTAGTAATTTAGTGAATCATTGATTGGACTAAAGATAATCTAGGTATAAGATCGTTATCAAATTTAGTCTTTAGTTTATGCCTTACATGACCTTACGTTTTTAATCCTACTTAATAAGTCTTATATTATCCATCTGGTTTGAATGCAAAACACATAATTCTAATTTGTTATTAGTTAACTTTGCAAACTTAGTCGTAGATAAGTACTAATAATTTTTCATAGTTGTTCAATCCTAATCATTACTCCCTCCGTTCTTTTTTAATAGGCCAGTTTCTATAAATAAAAGTTTCAAAAAAATAGGCCAGTTTCCTAATTGGGAAAGTCAAATGTTATTTTAATTTTTTGGGACCACTTTTCTCTTAACTTCTTTTGATGACAAGTGTCATGTGGACCATTTCACTTCACTTCTTTTATTGACAAGTGTCATGGGGACCATTTCACTTCACTTCTTTTATTGACAAGTGTCATGAGGACCACTTTCAATGATTAGTTCTCTTAATTTCCTTAAATTTCGCTAAAAACAAAACTGGCCTATTAAAAAAGAACGGAGGGAGTATTTCATCGCTATACATTTGTTATTGAGATTTTAATTTAAATTATGATCAATATAATACTAGTTTAAATTCTAGCAGTTTAAGTTCGTCATACTAATTTTCTATTTCAAAAGATGACTGAATCTATTTGCGAAGAAGGATTCCATCAATATATGAATTTATTTTCTTTCAATTCTAATAGTACACTAAATATACGAATGCTATTGTTACTACTTCTTATATATTTATTTCATTTTAAAGATTTACTGGATCATTTGTTATCCTAAAGATAATTCTCGGTATAAGAATTCTAACAAGTTAAGTCTTATTATTTTATAGTATACCTTGCTTTCTTAAGTCTTAACGCCTAATAAGTATTAATATTAACTATCTAGTTTGAACCCAAAACATATATTTCTAGTTGTCATTATTTATATCAAAATCAAAATGGAGCTATAACCTCAAATATTGTCTTTAGTTTAATTTATAAAACTTAACCGTACACAACGTTATTAATTTCCATAACTATGTAATCATAATTTTTTTTTATCGTTATATACCCTTATTGAGTTTTTATAGTTAAGTTAAGTTTAATATAATACTAATTGAT